>NW_017731500.1:583655-595958 GCF_001890085.2 Hipposideros armiger | reverse complement strand
GTCACTCGTGGAGTTCTGTGAGCTGTCAGGCGGGGAGGACGGGAGTAGCAGGTGCCCAGGAAGAGAACAAAGATCTTGTGCCATCATCCCCAGATAATGAAAATCAGGGAAGGGGTAGAAATGGAGGTGGGGCAGACAGAAGGCTGCAGCCATTCCCAACCCTCAGAGCTCAGCTAGAGAAAGTGGAAAGACATCCCCCAACCCCCTTCCCCAAACTCCTACTCAGGCTCCGCACTCTGACCTGAATAGTTATGGTTTAAAAAGCCTCCTGAGTCACAGAGGGACTCAGTTTTCCCAGTGGGCCATTTTCCACAGCCTGTCCCCTGCCTCCCACACCTTCTGAGTGTGTGACATGAAGGGAGGCTCACCCTGGTCAGCTGGTGTGCCCATGTCCAGTGAAATCAGGCCCCGGGGCTCCTCCTCGCAGTCTGGGTTCTATAAGAAGCCCTAGTGCGGAGTGGCTTTCAGAGCTAGCCTCAGGGGGATCATGGCTGCTATTTCAGTGGCAGGAGAATAGCTGCCTCTCCAGCTCCCCTGAGCATTTCTGGTCCCTTGCATTCCAGCCAGGCACCAAGAGGAAAATGTTGCATCCGTATGGAAACTATTCAGCAAGCTTTCCAGTTTGAAAAGCCCACTTTCACCTGAGTTTCAGGTGATTTGTCTCACAGCCCAAGTTCCGTAGACAAGTTAGGCTCACCTGGACTTGAGGAGCCTCAATTACCTGGGTACTTTGCATGTTGATGAGTGAGGGAAAGTAAACACCAGCTCAAAGCAAATTCAAAATTCTGACTTTGGGGGCCCTGAAGCCCCTCCTGTTTGCTTCCCACCCACAGAATGGGGTGGTGGGAGGGGAGGAAGTCTACCCGCAGCATCACAGGGCGAGAAGCGTCAGGTAAGCACAGAGCAGGAGACTGGAGACCTGACCTATCCCCAGTGCTGGCTCTTGCCTTAGTTTCTCTTTTAGGACCTGCCAGCAAAACAAAAGTAACTGTCTAAGAACAACTGCAAAGAAAGGTGGAAGAAGAAAGCAAGGAAATCTTTATTATTGATTGTTTATACCCAAGGAAAAGAGGAAAGGATTCCCCATAGCCCAGCCAGGAGGTGAAGAGTTAGTCCTATAATCTAGTCTGCCAGAGAGCAAGGCAAGGACTGGAGCTGCTTTCAAAGCCAAGTGTGCATGCTGAATGCTTGATGCTCCGGTGGCGCTGAGAAGCCCGAGACCATTTGCAAGTGCTCATTGAGAGCCCAGGGTGTAGAGCCCTGTTCTCAAGGCTTGGTGCAATTCCAAAGTTCCCAGGGGCACTCCTCTATCTTCTATTAGAGAACGGGCCCCCTCCCCTTTCAATTTCTTCTGTCTGCCCACTCCCCTCGCCCAGGCTACACAGTTCCCTATTGCTCTCGGAGAAATACCTGCAAATGTCTAGTGACCTTTTCAGAAGTAGACCAATTACACTCAGCTGAAACAGCTTCGGAATTGCAAAGCAGCACATGCAAACTCTCCTNTTATGATGTCTTGTGGTTCAAACCTGGAGGCAGAGGACTCCGCAGGATTTTTTTGTGGCTGAGAGGGTCTGTGGCCCTTTTCCCTGCTCCGTATAGTCGAGCTTGACCAGGAAAGAGCCATTAAGCGGGTGCCAATCATTGGACCCGATGGATCAGGGCACGGAGAAAGCCCTAAACGAAGTGAGGCCCTTTTGACTTCCAGTGAGCAATTTTGATACTCAGGCGTCACTCAAAATACTGTTTTGGGTGCCTGGAGTTTGTGGCCTCTGCTGTCGTCTCCTGTCAGTGGATCAATGACCAAGTAAGGCCAACGTTATCAATTCCATATTTGTGCCCATGTGGATGTTGCCCTTCCAGAGTCAGGTTTAGCAAAACAAAGACGCGCACACACACACACACGCGCACACACACACACACACACACACACACACACACACGGCATCCTGAGCAGTGGAAAACAGAAGGGGCTGTGAGAAGGAAGCCATCAGGACATGGAGTGGGGCGGCACCCGAGGTCTTCTGTTTGTCCTCCACTCCCACCTCCTGCCCTTGTCTACCCTGATCTGGGCCCTGGGGGTTCGACCCGAGTGGATCACACCCATGGCGCCCATGCTCTGTGGCTTCCAGCTGGGTTCAGCCAGTGGAGCCCTGGTGACAGATCCAGGGCAAGGAGGAGAGTGAGGCCAGGTCTTCATTCCTCCATCTGCCACCTTGCAGGGTCACCTCAGGGTGGCTGTGCCCCACTGCCAAAGGCCACTGCTCCTCGGGTGACAGCCTTTTCCACAGGGTTCCCCTCCCTTTGTCCTCTCAGCTTTGGGGTGGTAACAGTTCCACTGCTTCCAGCCCCTGAATTACCAGCTCCCATTCATGCTGTCCTCACCTTGGAAAATAGTCCTTTTGTAAGTAAACTCTCCCCACCTGATCTAATTTGAATGCGTTTCCAGTTGGAGCCCTAACTCAGAAATCGCAGGGCAGACTAGGGAATTTCGTTACCCTCGACTGAATCTGGTAAGGGACTTTGTGCCAACCTGTTTATCTTCATTATGGTTGGTGTATGAGTGAACACAGAAATGCTGTCTTTGCAATCTTAAAAAGTGTCTATGTACCCTCTCCCTAAAACTACAGNTTGCAAGAGGAGATGTTGACTGCCTTTGTTCTGATCTTTATCAGGATGTTTGCATGGTGAACAGCTTTGGAAGGCATAAGGTCACCCTCTGGACTAAAGTGTTGGCATGCTTGCTGTCCTATATAAAAGACTCAGGTTCCCTAAGCTCAGGGTTCCTCTCTTGTAACCTACCCCACTATATGTGCACAAGTATCACCTGGCCGTCTGCATTGCCTTGTAGGACCCGTGCCTTGGGGAACTATTGTAAATACAATGATAACTCTGCCTGTGACTGTTGCTGTGATAAACTGTCCTGTGTCTCTGACCCGTGAGTCTCATGTCTTCTGCCAGCTTCAAGAAACAGTGGCAGGCCAGGCTAACTTGTTAACATGTGGTGGATTTGGCATCTTAATCCAAATCGGTTTCCCTTGAAAATTTGTGCACTTAGGATAAGTAAGAGGTGATATTAAAACAGAACAAAATACACACTCGCAATCGATGATTGCTTTCCCTCTGGATATAAAATAATAATACAAAATACAATAATTCTCTCTCCCGTTTTTATGAGATGAATAAACAAGTTTAATCTATATCAAGAATTGAAAGAAATACAAAACTTGGGCATGATATGGGACCCTGGTGGTTCCAAATTCTACTTGATTTTCAGCTCAACTAAGCGATATCCTCTTTTCTCTCAAGAATATTCCACTTGATTCCACCAAAATAGCCTCCAGGCCTTGATAAGCAAATCTGGGTTTGGTGCTGGTTCCTTGCCTCAGCACCAAAGACCCACGTACCCTATTGGCATCAGAAGCCTCTCACCCCCTTTTACCGATTCATTTTCCAAACTGGAGAGCAATTCTTTTTCTTCTGGTGTTAACACCGATGGTCTGCATGCCCCTTCATTTGTGACCATTTTTCTTTGAGGTCAGAATTTTTAAGACAGATTATAATCATACTGAGTCTCTTTCTCAGCCCTTTTCTTACCCAATTCTTTAACTTAAACCAACTACGTTACTAGGTAAACATAATTTTGAAAGGATTGCTTCCTTTTAGTACTAATTACCTTTTCTTTTCTTATATATAATCCGATGTTTTATTAAATGTGTATAGGTGGATTACCTTCTCTTCTAATGAGTGAGAATTTAATATGCAATGGTGACTTCTGGTAGCAGGTTCTGTATACTTTTAGATATTAATTATAATGATTAAAATTATTAAGGCTAACTACTATTTATGCGCCAAGGACTTTTAAAGTGCTTTGTGAAGCATCATCTTATGTCTACTCAACAACCCTAAAAGTATTTTCACTAGAAGAAGCTGAAGTTTCAAGGAGGTTTAATGTTTTGTGCATGAAAGTAGTAAGTGGCAGAGCTGGAACCCAAAGTCATGTCTATCCAGCCCCAAAGCTAACAGTTTCCTTCTACACACAACGGCCCTTTTAAAAAACAGCTTTATTGAGATACACTCGTAATTCACATAGCATACAATTCACCCATGTAACGTGTAGAATTCAGTGGTTTTAATATATTTTCAGATATATGCGACCACAACTAGAGTCAATTNAAAAAAACACCATCACGCCTCTTGTTAGTCGAGCTTTCTTCCTTGGCAGAGAGGATGGAGAGGAAGAGAAAACTTTTATTCCACAGAAGGGCATCTGCCAGTTTCCCACTTGGAGATGGGATTGAAATAGCTTTTCAGATCCTCCAGTTAAGCTGACACATGTGGCCCCCGCCAAGCCGCCACTCGCTCCCCTCCCCACAGCAGTTATCTAGACTCCAACAGAACAGCTCTATCTCACCACAGCTTGCAGCTGTCTCTCTTCACAATAGAGAGAGGTTCGGCCTCAAAGAGAGCCCTGGCGCGAACAGCATCCGGAAAACAGACAGGCTGGAGCGCTCGGGGGAGGAGGGCAGGGCCGTTAGGCTGGCTGGGACATCGCCCTCCTGTTGGTCAGCCTGCACCCAGGGGCGCCGTGACATCCATGGGGCCAGGGCTGAGAGTGATCTGAAGAGAGCACAGCTACAAAAGCATCACTGAAGCTGCGGCAGGTAAATGCCACTCCTGGACCAGCTCTGCTCCCTAGGTTGGGATGAGATGAGTTATTACCCAAGGAAATGAAACTGCTAATAAATTCAAAAGCAAAGCTGAGGGAAGCTAAGCTCCATTTTAAAAAGAGAGCTGGTGATTTATAAAGTGTGCTCTCTCCTTGCCTCCTGGGGCTCCATCAGCCCTCCCTGTCCTCTGTTCTCACACACAGGCCAGCCCCTGACCCTCTGGGCACATAACTGCTCCCTTCCTCCCCACCCCCCCATTGCCTCTGGCTGTTATTTTTCCCTTCCCCCTGTGAGCCACTCCCACCCCCAAAGGAACATACAGCGTAAAACTGGAATGGAATTTGGGACAACTGGTATCCAGAGTTAAGTTCCCGAGGAATGGCCAGGTAGAAATTTCCCTTCCTAAGAAATCCATTCCGACTTTTGAGCCAACAGATTACAAGTAGAACTGACTACAAATAGGCAATCAGGCTCTGGAGTGTGGTACCAGGCAGGGGACAGCTCTTGCAGAGTCACAATCAACTTAGCCGTTCAGTGGCGGCCATGCCTTCAGAAAGCTGGCCTGGTTTTGGGGAAACTTGCTGGCTGCNGGGAGGTTGGAAACCTGTGCCAGCGGAGAGCAAACGCAACTCCCCAGGATTTCTTAAAGTCACTCCTCCCCAGCCAAAGCCCAAATCTGCCTCTTTTTTGGACCCAGCAAGGATCTTGAAAGTCAGAGACCCCAGAGGAGGCTGAGGGAGAAGGAAGGGAAGAGAGTTTGGGGAGACAGCCAGAGAATGGTGCTCTAGTACAGAGGCACAAACCACAAGTGCAATTAGTCAAAGAAGAACTTGAAATTAAAAAATGATTCCGAGCCGAGGAGGGGAGTACATAAGTTACTGCAGCCCCAAGACATTTATGAATAATACAAATGCCGCGAGGTAGTGGAGCCAGAGCACAGTTAATTAATATGTACAGGAGCAGAGATGCTCTTGAGAAACAATAGCGCTGTTTTCCCCTCACTAGAAGTAAAAATATTTCCGGAAAGACTGACACGTTTATTATTTTCTAACATAATTACCTTATTGTGGAGCATTTGTAATGGAACCCATTAGAGACGCTAAGCACCTGCCTGGCTTCCCCTAACGCAGTTTGGTGCGGAGGTGCTGGAGAAGGCAGGCAGGTAGCAAGCGGGCTGGCAGGGAGGGGGCGAGGGGCGGGGGCAGGTGGAGGGGTGTCCTGGGAGCGCAGGGCAGCTTTCCGAACCTGAGGCCCTTGCTCTCCTGACCCTCTGCTTTCCCGAAACCAAGCCAACCTCCTCAGTCGTCCTCCCATTACCTTCCCTGCTCTTCCTGAGCCCACCGCCACCCACTCCTGGGTGTCTCTGTGAGCTGGTGACATGGAGGAGCAAGGGTTGTGGGCTTGGAGCCCCCTGACGGCCTGAGAACGTCGAGAGGAAACGGCTGCAGCAGATGCAGAAGCAATCCCGTGCTGGAGGAAGAAGGATGGATGCGTGGGGAGAGGGACAGGAGTCGAGACAGTCAGCCCAAGACGAAGAACAGCCCAGCAAGAAGAAACTGCAGCTTTGCTGGTGCTTTTGCGGCTTTTGTGGAGAAGAAGGGTGAGAACGTTGGCCCCAGGGTCCCAGCTTTTTGCTGCAAGGATCAAAAGTCCCTTTGCCTCTCCGCTGCCTAACATTCGACACACCAGTCACTTCGGACAAGAGGTGAGCCTGGGCCTCACATCAGCCCTTTTCCTCACGGTTAGGAACGCCTGCCCCATCGATAGATGTACAACCTGTTCTTCCCAGGAGAGGAACACCTGTCTCCTCCCTGCCCCGCCCCACCCCTCTTGCTTCTCATCCACAGGAGGAATCAGCAGCCGCCCATGTCACCATGTGCATGACGTGGTGTCCCCGCCCCCGACCTCCTGCACTGTCTCCATCCTCGGCTTCTGGCCGTACTCCCACCTCTCCCGTTGTTTCTCCTCGTCTCTCCCTCTTGCCCTCTCGACCCTCAAACGCGGGGTCCCTCCAGGACTTGGCCCTCGTCTCTTCTCTCTTCCCACTCGATGGGAACTTCCATGGCTTCATGTTACAGATACATCTCCTATCTGTATTTAAAATCCAGCCGTTTCTTCTGAGCTCCAGAATATGTAAATCCAGACGCCTGTGGAATATCTTTATCTGCTTAAAAATCACGGTGCCCCAAACTGAACCCTTTATCTTCCTCCCTAAACCTTCTCCTATTTTCTGTCTCAGGGGCTGGCATCTGTCTCTCTACTCCCACAATTCAGAAACTTAAGGGCTTTTCCAGCATCCCTCTCTCTTATTTATTTGGCCATAACATTGATCTTGTACCTTAAATATCCTGGGAGTCTCTTTTCTATTTTCACTGCCAAGGCGTTCCTTTCTTGAACAAATTCGTGGAGTAGAGGGTGGCACTTGGGTGGATGGCAATAGATATTTGTTGAATGAATAAGCTTCCTCTCCCTCCATGCCACTGTCCACAGTGCTACGGGTCTTCTTCCTAGAATCCAAAGATGACTGTGTCTTCCTGCTTGAAAACCTCAATAACTCCCCCAATGACATACAGGAGAAAGTCCCCTCCCTGTGCTGTCCGACCTTGCATGCCTTTCCCTCCTTCCAGCCCCCTCCCTACCAGGCACCCATGGTGATACCAGCTCCGGTGGGCCTCTCTCCGTAAATATCTGGCTCATGCTTCTGTGTCTTGCTTGTGTTATTCTTTTTGACTGGAACAGTCATCTACCATGTGGTCAGCCTCTGTTGTACCCTAAGAATCAGTATTCTGGTTGACTATCGCTGTGAAATGACTCACCCCAGACTGAGTGACTTAAAACCACAACCATCATTGTATGACTATACCTCACAGTTCTGGGCTGGACTGGGCTCCGATAGGCAGTTCTTGTTCGTGGCCCCTCAAATGGTGGCAGTCAGGGGTGGCTGGGGCTGGGGTCACCTTAAGCTCTCTCACTCACACGTCTGAGGGCTGCNGTAGGCCTGCAGCTTAATTAGTTTAAGAAAGAGCGGCTCTGCCTGGTTCAGGTGGTTTGCTCCATTCCTCTGCACTGGGATGGAAGCTGACACCATTGCTTTGCTTCCTCCTCCCAGCCGTTGCTTTCCTGTGCATCTGCTGCCTTGGGGCCTCCTGGATTGAGCAACAGGTTAAAGGGAGGGTCCAGGCACTCATGGTCTGTCATGGCCCCAAATGCCATCCCTCACACCCACAGCACCCCTATCCCTGCTAAGAGCCAAGGTAGGGAGCCCAGAGGTCACCCAACAGCCCCAGGACTTATAAGTAGCTCCACCCCAGCAGCTGCAAATTGCCTTTACCTTTGAACTTAGGTTTCTCTATTTAACTTGGTCTCAATTTTTTATTCCACTTTTCTACTTTGTGGAATCAGTGTAAGTGCCAGGGATGTTTTGGGGGTAAAATGAGGTATGGATAGATATATAAATAAACAAGCAGAAGTAATGTGGTGACTCTGATGAGGATGAAACTCATGCCTACAGCCAAAGGACAACACCCATGGGTTCATCTGGCTTTAGTCTTCTCTCAGATGCCGCCTCCTCAGAGAAGCCTTTCCTGATTGGCCGGACCAGACTTACAGCCTCGTGCTCAGTGATGCTGACGGCAGTTCTTTATTAAAATGACTTGTCTTCCTCCCTACACTGTCGTTTCTACGCAGACAGGAAGCATGCCTATCTTTCTCATGGGTTTGACCCCAGTTTCCAGCGTGTGGCCTGCTGCAGAGTAACCATCTGATAAATATTTATTGGGTAAGCAAGTGGGGAGAGCTGCAAAACTCTACTGCTCAATGAAATACACGAGAAATACAAAGGCGACATGATTAAGAGATGACACACTTGACAAATAGCATCCTGTTTTATCTCCAAAACGCTCTCATAAGGCCAGTTGGCTACTCCCACTTTCCAGATGAGAAAACTGAGCTTGAGGAATCTACATGGCCTGAAACCCACGAAGCCTGGATGTGGCTGAGTCAGATTTGAGTCCAGGGATCCAAGGCTGCAAAGCTGAGGGGCTGTCCTCCGCAGCACAGAGGCAAAAATGCCAGAATCCCAGAGTGGCCATGCTGACTTCAGGGTGAGCCCTCACCCCACTTGGGTCCCTGTCCACCTGCCCCAGGAATGGGGTTCTGCTCAGAGTGGGTCTCCTCCTATGTGGGCAGCTGGGGAAGTAGCCATGGGGAAGAGGTGGGTAGCGGAAAAGCAGGTGCAAATAACACTTCAACCTTAACACACATACTCAGTGACAATGGAGCACCCAGATTGTAACTAGGGGCAAAGTGGGGGGCAGAGCAGGGCAGAGCACCTCACCCCTTGCTTTGCCAGTGAGTGGGGTGGTGGGGGATGGCCCTTGGGAGGGCCACAGCTGCTCCCATCCCTCCTCCCCCAACCTCCTTCCACACCTCCTCCCGGAATTGACTGTAGAGGAGCCAGCCAGGCTGAACTAGAGGGTGTTGGGTTGGGACTGGCCAGAGGCCCAGAGGGGGTGGGCACCAGCTGGTGCCATGCTGCAGCAAGGCAGCCGAAGCTGTGCACGCTGGAGCTGAGGGTGGCCCAGCTGCAGGGGCTGCTCAGGCAGAGGCTGTCCCTGGTGGATTCTCGCCACATTTGATACAGTCTCTGTGGGTGGGAGAACCCTTATCCAGATGCTCCAACTCCGGAGAAGGATAACGCCATGGGGCAGAAGGACCCTAGTCCCCTCCACATGTTCTTTGATACTGAGTCATCCAGAACTTAATTCCTTATGTGAAAACAAAAATGGTAGTGGGAGGACAGAAGAAGGCTTGGAGAAGTTACCCAGAATATAAAGGCTGTACAATCCCAGAAAGCAATGTCTATGTATTTCAGGTCACTACCCCGAGTTCGTCAGGGCAGAATTCTCTTCCAGGCTTTGACTCAACACCTTTGCAGCCAACACTGGGGACTCACGAGGGCCTGGGAGTCGATCAGGGTAGAGAGAGAACCATGCGTGCCCTCGGGCCAGGGCTCGCCAACCCCGCCCTCTAGAACTGTGCCAGCCTGGCCTTAGGACTCTCAGGTTCTACCACCAATACACGCGTTTCAGCTGATTTCTCTACATGTGCAGCATCTTACCCACCTATTTAGTTGGACCTTGGATTTACAATCCTCCCAGCTCCTCATCCACTATGATCCCGCCATTGTTTCTACTCCAAAGGGAGCCGAGCAATAAATGACATACTTCAGTTTTTGCACGATGGACACAGAATGTTTTCAGGAAGAAACCTCCCAACAGGAAGGCCCTGAAATGGGTGCATAAGAAGAGCATCACACCTGGTCTTCAGAGGTCGTTACATGGAAGGATTTGTCATTATCATCTTGGGAAAAGAATGGAACCACGGAGGTATCCATGGTCCTTCTTGGCCCCCGTCTTTGGCTAAGAACAAAATGTGGATGAATGCCTGCTGCTTCTAGACCAGTTTTCTCCTTGCTTCCTGGGATCATGGAGCAAAGGTCTGGCTTGGTCAGAAATATTGCCCCTTCCAGAGAGATTGGCGCTAGGCAATAGCTAGGGAGAGGGAGAGAGAGACGGGAGGAGCAGCGGTTACTCACACAGAGCCCAGGAGCCATGGGCCCCTGCTAGATGGCATGCAGGGGAGCTCAGCCACCGCCACCGCCCCATTGCTCCCCTGGAAGTGAACTGTGTCACAACTGCTTCCTCTCTGGGGAGTCAACATGGCTGCGTATGTCCTCTGGCGAATCAGGGTCAGGAGCACATGTGGAAGTGCCCCTGAGCTGTGACTGCTCTCTTGGACCCTGCATTTCCTGTTCCAGACGGACTTGATGAGCCTCTAGGGGCACAGCTGTTTTCAGACACCTGGCTGATCGTCAGAACCTGGCATCGCAAAGGCTACCCGGCCCAACCATCCAAGGAAGGGTCGAGTCCCCTCCCAAACATTGCTGCCTGCGGCATCCCAGGGTGTGCCTACATATTTCCAAGGGGAACCAGGAAGATTCTATGAGGACAACGTGGTCCATTCCTGCAGGAGTCCGCAGCCTGGGAGCAGGCTCCACACAGCACCAACTCTAGAACTAAGACTCAAATCAAAAAACGCAAGGGGGCCTGAAAAGGCTGCAGGCTATGTGATTCCTACCATATGACATTTGCAAAACACAAAACTATGAAGACAGTAAAANGCACACACACGATGGGAATATGGCCTCAGTAGAGTGTTCCTCCATCCTTAGGCTCCGCTCTTGCTGATAATTATCAGGGGCAACAAAAAGTTCATTAACTGAGGTTTACCAGAAACCAACTGGTACAGAACTACATTTTTTGCTTCCAAAACTGGAGAACTGCTCACCGGGCTTTGCAAAGAGTTTGGAACCCCAGACAAGATAACCTAGGGGCGGGTATTGCTCCAGGATGGAAGAAGAAATGAGCTCCCTCCCTTTGGGGACAGAGGGAAAGGCCTCAGATTTGCAAAGCTCATCAGAGAATCTGGCCTTTAAGCGCCACTGGCCCCCTGCCCCACCAGCTATCACAGGCTTTGGAGGTTCAGGGCTGGCAGGCAGCTTGGCTGAGCTGGAAAGCTCGACCACCTTCTTTGGTTGATCCTTCCAAAGCTGAGTGCCTTGAGGCCTCCAGGAATGGAATGGAACTTTGAAATCCTGGGAGCCCCAGGCCATGTCTACTTTGCTGCTACTTGTCAGGTTATTCATTCATTCACTCATTCACTCACTCATTCATTCATTTACTCATTCATTCATCTTCTGTGGATCAGGGATTGTGGATACCATGATAATGAGACACAGTGACAAGTGTGCAAACTATTCACCTTCTTTCAGAGACCTAAGAGCACACACGTGAGTCCAGTATGGCCCAGAACCCCTAATGTGCCCCCTTAGCAGCCCCAGGCATGTGTGACTTCAGATCTCAGCTAGTCGATAGGCTACATGCTCCATTAGGAGAGGACTCGTGTTCCTGCTCACTGCCATTACCTTATAACCCACCATTATTCTTGGCACATAGGAAGGCAGATACTTGTACCTATTTTAACGTATTTCTATGTCTATATGTCTGGGTATCAGTGCACATGTTTCTGTATCTCTGTGTCATTGTTTTATAGCTGTGCCTCTGTGTATGCACATCTGTGCATGTGTGTGCACGTGTGTACGTATGTGCCTGTGCATCTGTGTGTGTGTGCAGGTGTGTGTGTGAACGGAATATATATATTCTTTAATGGACATGGTCTTCCCTTCACAATATTTCAAGAGAATGAACAATTTTGCTTCCTGGTATCTGACTCCATAAACCCAATCTGCACTTTCCACACATGTACAGCTCCTTGGATTTTCAAATATTTATACTCCTATATTTAAAATCTCTGAGGTTTTCTCTCTTTCCCTCCCTCCTTTCCTCCCTCCCTCCTTCCCTGCCAACAGCCCTCCCTCTCTTTTTCCCCCAGACATATAGATGTGGAAGAATCTCCCAGTCCCAGCCACAGTTTTCACTTCCAAGTTGGGGTCTGCTGAGGGACACACGCCCTAGGACAAATCCTGAATGATGAGCTCAGCTGGGGCGGGGCACAGAGGCTCCAGCTCCCCTTCCCCAAACCTCAGCAGCTGCTGAAGAAGGCCTGCCCTCCAGGG
>NW_017731500.1:579825-581190 GCF_001890085.2 Hipposideros armiger | reverse complement strand
GCCCCAACCCTCAGTCAACAAAAAAACACACGGGTTTACGTCTCTCTTAGTTCACATGCCCACGGAGCCCAGCTGGGGCTCAGCACACATTGTCACCACCCCAATCCAGGAGCGAGGCTGCCAGGGCACCCATGCATGGAACATGACAGCCCCCACAGCCGAGGGGACGAGAACCCTGCCAAGCATACGCTAGTGCTTAAATCTTCTGCCCCCAAATGTCACTTCTGCTCACGTTTCAGTGGCCAAAGCAAGTCATGTGATGAGACCTGAGGGCATGCCATGTGCTCCTACCAAGTTCCCAGCAGGAACGAGAACCCAAATACTTATAATTAGCCCCAATAACTACAGACAGCACTGAGTGCTTCTTAGGAAAACTTCTGACCCTGCCGGTGGAGTACCTGCTTCTGTAGGTGCTTCTGTGGGAGTCTATCTCTTCAGGGGACATTGGTGACTGGCACCGTTACTTCTCACAAAAGGATACTGTATCCGTGTCCGAGGGCTACCACAACAAAGTGCCACAAACTAGGTAGCTTAAACCAACAGAAATATATTGTTTCACAGGTTCCGGAGGCTAGAAGTGCAAGGTCAAGGTGCCTCAGAGCCGTGCTCCTATCGAAGCCTCTGAGGGGAGGCTCCCCCCTGCCTCTTCCAGCTCCTGGTGGCCCCATGTACTTCTTGGAGTGGTGGCACCACTCCCATCTCTGCCTCCATCTTCACATGACCTCCTCTCTGTGTGTGTCTGTGTCCAAATGTCCTTCTTATAAAGACACCAGTCATTGGATTAGGCCTCGCCCAAATCCAGCATGACCTGATTGTCACTTAATTACAGCCGCAAATACCCTATTTCCAAATAAGGTCACACTCACAGACACCCGGGTTAGGTCTCCAGCATCTCTGTTGGGGGGACAGAAGTCAACCCATCGTAAATACCAAGCTGAACACCTAGTTTATAGATTTTTCTCAAAATGTTAGTATGCGGGTTTGTTTCATATTTTCCCTCCCTGGTGGGCTGGTCAAAGCATCTAAATTGCCCTTAGTCAGCAACAGAAAATCCACGCCCCAGAGGACAGACGGCTGAACTGTCTGCGCTCAAGTCTTATCAGAAGCTGGGCTGGGAGGGATGATATTCACAGAGCCTCATGCGAACAGCGTGTGGCTCATTGTCTCTACTGCTGGCTTCAGTACTTTGGAGGGTTTTGTTTTTATTCTGTTTTAGTTGTTTCAGCTGAGGAAACCCTTTTTAAATGCGATCTTAAGGAACGCTCTAGCAACCCCAGAGTAGAAAGTCAATAAAAGCAGAGCTGCCCTGTTGGAGGCGGCTGTCGTTCCCACGATAAGGAATTCAAAGCCCCTTCACCTTTTTTG
>NW_017731500.1:554273-568875 GCF_001890085.2 Hipposideros armiger | reverse complement strand
GTGTCTTTTACTGTCATAAACGTTTTATTTAAACGCTCACCGTATTTTTCGATCACACCTCGTGTCTTTGTGCTTGGAACATAGTGCTCATTCAATGTTGGAAAATTAATGACTAAGTGAGAGACTGGTCATAACGCTGCCACCCTGTAGGGAAGATGTTCTTCCTGAGCAGGCCAGATGCCTCCCAGGACAGCCACCACTCAGGTGCGCGTGGTCAGAGGTTCCCCGCTGAAGCTGTTCCCCAGTTCAGCATATGCACGCCCCCACTGCCACCATTCACTGATGGCCTCGCCCATCCAAATTCTGTGACCTGCTCCAGCAGGTGTGCACAGGCCCAGACATTCCATGCAGAATCTTCCACGGAGCCTCAATACCACCTCCGCCTTCTTGCGTCTCTTTAAACGCTTCCAGCAGTGGGATAAAGGTGGCTCTGGGAAAACGTCATCACTGGGGAGCTTGGGGACCTGGCGAAAGGCTGACCCCTCCCTCTCCCTCCTGCCCCCCTCACTGGCCCTCTGGAGCCATGGAAGGAAGAAATATCCCTTCTCATTTCCCAGCACCATTCCCCAGCTGCCTGGCCCCGTTTGCTGGGCCTTTGGAGCAATTGTTTGCCGAGCCATTCAGTGGGGCAGCTCCCTCGTGAGCACCCAGCCCTGCTGCCTGACAGCCTGTGTGCGAGGGGACAGGCCTGAATGACTGTAATATGAACCATGAAAGTGGATATTAAAGGCTTTATTACAGGGTGAGCACTGCTAATTGCAACGTTCCTTTCAGGAAGCGGGAGCTGATGAGTTTAAGCAGCAGCACCCAATTATTATAACTCTGTCAGTGTGGACGGAGCAGCCGAGAGGCGGGGGAGGGGAGGAGGCAAGCTGAAGGCACAATTACCTGAACTTGATCCAAGGCACACACTGCCGGCCTCGAATTTGAAAGGGAGATTGGTTCTGCTCTGAGCTTCCTCCCTGTCACAGCCACGCTGTTGTTGGTCCCTGATCCCCAGCCCTTCCCTCCCTCTCCCCAGACTTCTTGTGGAAGGGGTGGAGTTTGAGAGCATCTCTCTGACACCCCAGCTCACCCTGGTCTCTGCCAGGGACACGACCTCGTGTGGAGATGGGCAGTTGTCCAGGGCACCTTGGGATCAAGCTGCCCAGCTTCTCGTGTTGCAAATGAGAAAGCAGCCTCAGAGAGGATAGGGACCTGCCCAGGTTACCCAGCTAGAAAGTGGCAGAACAGAGCAGGACCCTTCTCTTCTCCGTAAATCTGCTTAGAGCGCTAACTGCCTGTTCTAAGAGATACGTCAAGGGCACATGGAGGCCGTCAGAGTCTCCTTAAAATTAATTGGCAGATATCGGCATTGCCCACCAGGCACATAGGCAGCTGGTTGCATCTTCTGATGAGCTCCTGAAGAAGAAAATGCAGCCCTTGCTGGGGAGATAACTTGTAAACAGCATCATCAAAACTCGTCATCACCGTACTGCGAGAGTGTTTAGTGCTTTGCAGTTTAAAAAGTACTTTCAGATATTTATGCAGTCAAATGTTGTCGAGCACCTACGGGTGGGTGCTGGGCACTGGAGATACAGGGATGACAGACGATGTCTCTATGCAAGGAGCCCACAGCTTAGTGCTGGAGACACACAAGCCAGCAGACAATTAGGACAGTGTGTGGAAAGCCCTAGATAAAGGTGTGCACACATACATCACTTCCTTTAATTTAATCACATAAATTCAAGTGATTGCCCATAAAAAGCTAATACTCTAAAGGTGCAATCTGCCCGATGCCAGTTGAGCAGTGCAGACAGCAGCGGCTAGAACTGTACCAAGGTGGGCAAGCTCGCCATTGCACGCAGCGGTCAATGGTGGGTTGACTAACAAGGCCCGTTCTGATGGATGGCAGTGAGCAGGCGCGGGAGTTGGGACGGGGAGAAAAGAGGTGGGGTTCTTTCTTGCATCCAACTAGAAGACCCTATACTTAGACTACTAACTCTGCTCTATCCCCGCCTAAAAGCACCAGGTTGTTTGTGCCATGGGGGCGGGGGTGGGGAGGCAGACCAGCATAACCAGTATCATGCACTCGAGATCTGAGCGTACCATCAAAAATTATAAAACTTCTGGAATAATACACAGAAGAAACTTCTGTAAACTTATTATAGGTAAAAAAGTACCTCAGGTCACAAAAAGCACAAATAAAAATCGATAAGTTGTACTTCACAAAATTTTTGAAATTCTGCTCTTCCAAACACCATCAAGAAAATGAAAACATAAGCCACAGACTGGGAGAAAACAGCCACAATACACGTATCTGACAAAAGACTTGTATCCAGAATATATAAAGAATTCTTACAATTCAATAAGAAGACAATCCAATAGAAAAAAAGGGGGCAAAGATTTAAATAGGTACTTCACCAAAATAAAAAAAGGACATGAAAAGATAGATGCTCAACATTATTGGTATCATGGAAATGCGAATTAAAACCACAATGAGATGCCACTATACACACCTATGAGAACAGCTAACATTAAAAAGAGTTACCAAGTGTTGTGAGAATGTGGAACAACTGGAACTCTCACTCATTGCTGGCGGGAGTGTAAAATGGACCAGACACTTTGAGAAACAATGTGGCAGCTTCTCATGAAGCCAAACATAGACTTAACACATAACCCAACAATTGCACTTTTATCTACTTATGTACCTAAGAGAAATAAAAACGTATGTCCATAAAAAACATATGTCCATACAAAGACTTATATGCTAAGGTTCATAATAGCTGCATCTATAAAAGTCCCAAACTAGAAATGATCCAAACTCTACCAACAGAACAGATAAATAAATCACGGCATATTCATACAATGGGACTCTACTCAACAATACTCAGGATGAATTGCTAATAGGTGCAACAATTTTATGAACCTCAAAAACATTGTGAGTGAAAGACGCCAAAGAGCATATGTTATATGATTCTATTTATATGAAATTCTAGAAAAGGCAAAACTGTCCATGGTGACAGAAATCTGATCAGAGGTTGCCTGGGGCTTGTGGTGGGAGTGGGGATTGACTGTAAATAGTCACAAGGACACTTTGTATTGTTTGGCTTTTGGAGTTGTGGTTTCATGAATATGTATATATTTGTCAAAACCGATCAAACTGAATGCATTTAGCTTTATGTAAATTATATCGCAATCAAGTTAATTTTTAAAAAGTGAATGGGGAAACCCCATAGTACAATACCATATGCTCTCCAGACACATGCAAACATACACATTTCCACATTGGTATATAAAGGCACAGAAACATCCAGAAGGATGCAACCAAAGTGGCTGCATTGTTGACCTCTGGCTAGAGGTGGGGGAGATGACTGTGATTAAGGTAAATGGACAAAGGGACTTTAGCCTTAACCACAGTGCCTTCGTTTTCCACAAGGAGAGTGTGTTCACGTATTAGATTGTACCTAGATGTTTACAGAGAGTGAGCAGTAGAGGAAAGCAGAGTTTGTCCCACCATCAAAAAATCAATTGAATGTCTTTTACCTCTTTAGACCAGCCATTCCCTTCCATTATTTATCGAGCATCTATGTTTCTAGCAATATATGATCAGGCAAGGTTCTCCTCTTCTTGGCTCTGACCTTTTCTCCAGCTCACCCCAAAGAGGTCAGAGAGCCCAAGATTCAACAGCCATCGTTTACTGCCTGGGGAACCAATTTATTCCAATTTTTAAGCCTCGCTTTTGCTGAGTCATAATAGCACCTGCCACGTAGAGCTCCTGAGGGATTCAATGAAAGACAGAGGCAAAGAGCTTGGCATCCGGCTTCGTAAATACGAGCTGAGATTAGTATTTTACTGGCGTTACCATGTTGCATTGATTCTAAGACTGAGTTTTTTTCATATTTTAATATTTCCAGAATAGGATGCATTTTACAATCAATGTCACAATTTATTTGGCAGGTTTGTTTGTTTGTTTTTTTCTTTCTTGGTATGTAAAATAATGATGCACCTTACAATTGGCAGTGTCTTAGATTCTATGAAATATGGTGATAGCATTTTGCTCATAGCTTTCCCCTGAGTCCCTGCCTATATTTAACCAACATTAGAAACAGGGAGAAAAGCTACTCCCCCTACCAGCCTAGGGAGAAAGAGAGGCAGCAGGAATGATTTTATTAAACCATCACCACAACTACCCCAACAGAACGTTCCATCTGGCGCAGCTGTCACTTTGGGGAAGGCCCAGCCGCCCAGAAACTTCTTAGGTATCATTTTCTGTCTACTTCCTATCTGCTCCCTGTATGGTCAATGCTGGTCCCTTGTTCTTTGGCCAAGTTACCTCCATCAGCCTCTTAAGCTGCCCACCTGCAGGCTTTCTTCTGCAACAAGCAAATCACAAGTATCCTTGGGGCAGTCCTTTACCTATTGCCTCAGTTCCCCCTCATGCCACGGCCATCTGAAAATGCTAATACTGCTATGGTGGTATTCACCTATAAGGAACCTTTTTGGTGCATTGGATGGGTTCTCAGTAGCAAGCCACAGAAGCCAACCCTGGCTAATTTCTGCAGAAAGACATTGCTTTGGAAAGAAAGCTGGAGGCTCACAGAGTTAACGGGAATGGTGAGAAGCAGGCTGGGAAAATAAGGGACCAAAGGAGGGCAGGTGGACAAGATGGCCAGGGCGCTAATGCTGCATCGCCACCACTTACCATCCCAGCCCCAGGGCTCCCTCAGCCACTGCTGCTGCAGCGACTACTCCCATGAGCTATATCACTCCCTTAATACTCACGCTCCCTCCGAGAGTGTTGAAGGGCTTGGCCCCAGCCCTATGTGCTCACCCTACTTCAGAGGTGGAGAATGGGACATTGGGTCACCTGCCACCCACCAGGACTCACAACAGGGAATACTTGTTGCTTAGGAAGGTAGTACAGATGCTCTGGACAGCTGAGCAAGATGGCCAGTGTTCACGACAGTTGTTTTCAGAAATGCTTGTGTTTTCAGCTCTAGGGAGCGAAAGGTTTTACCAATAATCCTCGTGCATCCAGGAAGGACAGTGAGGATGGGGAGGGGCTCAGACCATATCATTTGAAGAATTGTTGGAAACCAGAGTGTTTAACCGAGAGCAGAGAAGACTGGGGGGACCTGCTGGATCTTGTGAATATTCGAATTCTCAAGTAAGAGAATGTTAACTGGTTCCACATGGCTTCACAAGCAAAATTATTATATTCCCTCACTGGCCTCAGGATGAGCTCCAAACACCTTAGCATGGAGTCCAAGACCTGTATCCGCTTTCCAGAGACTTCTCTGACCTCATGTCCATGTTCGAAAGAAGCCAGTGTCAAAGGAACCTAGCATGGGACACTCGTTAAAGGTAGAAAGGCAGATTTTATTCAGACAGCTGCAGTAGGGGAGAGAGTCTCTAGCATAAACTGAGCTCAACGCTAACCAAGACGGTAACTGAGGGTCTTAAACTAAGGGTTTCAATGAAGACAAAGATGAACCTTTGGGGGAAACAGAGAGGGACTGGAAAGGAGCTATTGGGAAAGGAGAAAGGGGAACAAAGTTTGGCAGAATTGCATTTTCTTGAGCAGAAACTCAACATGGGAGCTGGGGTGACCTTCAGGGACATAGGCCAGTGCAGGTGGAGGCTAGGCTGAACCTCGGTCAAGCCCCTTCTTAGCCCAGAGTGTGGGAAGGTCCTTGGTGCCATGTGGGAGTTCGTCATTCATACTAGGCATAGGCAGCGAGTGGCATCAAGAGGCCAGGGGAGGGCCTGGGTTTGCCATCCTCGCTGAGCTGTCCCATGCCTAGCATGGTGCTTCGTAGCAGTCTTTGTTGAGTAGATACATGAATGTGTGGATACAAAAACATATGGTGTCCTGTCCGCCCTGGGCACTGCTGCTAAGGCTAGATTTAACCAGTCTGGACAAATGTGCCAAAGTGTTTATGGTGAGTCCATACAGTGATATTTTAGAGGCAACGACATCATGAAAAGAACATGGGTTAGAGAATTTCAATCCTTGCTGCTCTTACATATGCAGCTTTGAACAAGTTGGTTAACCTCACTGAATTCGCATTTTCTCAGCTCTAAAATGGGCATAATAATAACGTCTAGCGATTTGGGTTGATGAAGGAATAATGAGGTTTCACAGACTGGGCATCTAGTCTGCCCCACAGTATGATGCTTAAGAAAATTGACTTCCTCTTTACCCAAACAGTTGTAATTATTTTGTTCTGTTATGTCCCAAAATGTGAGTTGATATCCAAGGGTTTTGAAAGGGGGGACAAGTGTTTGAGGATCTCTCAGCTGCACAGTGTCATTTATCATTCAAGCCCATGAAGGCTCTGATCTCTGATTACAAGGGTTTCTGAGGTCCCTCTGGTCCTTGTGGCTGCATTAGATATCCATCTCTTCATCTGGACACGTGGGGCAGGGTTTGCCCAAGAGAGGTCCATGCGCCATCTACGTGATGGTCACATGAGTATCAGAATCTAGCTACTTCGCTCGACTTCCAGACCTCCAGACCCACTCCAGACTCTGGGAATCTGGATGTGAACCAGCTCCCTGAAGCGATTCTTATGGGTACTGAATTTGGGGTTAAGGATGAGGCCCAACGTTCTCCAGTGGGGCAAGTGTACCTCCCTACCACCAGCCTCAAAACCTACCCAGACGCTGCAGCAATGCATCTTCCCCTGCACCAGGGGGTCAGAGGTCTCCCGTAACACTCCATTTCCAAACACGGGAAGAATAACACAAAAGGGCCCATCCTCCCAACACAGAACTACTGAAAGATGGGTGTGCTCTTCTGAGGCTACAATCCTCTCTTCCCTTGGGCTTCTCCCCCGTTAACCTCTGTAGGCCTCAGTTCTTCCATTTGCTAAGAGGCAATGAACACTAAATTTCACTCTATGGAGTGACAAACTGGTCCCGGTTTGCCCACTGCATGTCCAGAGTGGGCCCACTGGCATAGGTGAGCACCCTACTTGGCACATAATAGGCGCTTATGAAACACTAGTCCCCATTCCCTCTTCATGAGATTGCAGCGAGGGTGGGATGAGAGGCTGTTTGCAGACCTCTTGCTTCTCAAGTATGGCACTTGACTGAGGAGCTGACTAGAAATGTAGAACCTTGCCCAACCCCAGGTCTACTAACACAGAAGCTGCATCGACAAGATGCCCAGGTCACTCATTTGCGTGTGAAAGTCGGAGAAGGCGTGGCTCGGTACTCAAAAATTGCAGGCCTTTCTACCCCTTTTCTAACAAAGCCTACAAAACAAGCGCTTCTTAAGGAAGGCATATTCCATCTAGGTTTCCTTAAAGAACAGTCCAAAAGCAATGTCAGCATCTCCCGTCCTGAGGCTGAGGCTTTCACTCTTCTAAGTTTCAAGGAAGGCGTTGTAGGGTGAGGGTAGAACCAAGGAACGTTCTAAGATCAGGGGCGTCCACAACATAAAGCTAGGTAGAGTTGATTTAATCATGGCGCGTACCTTGGACAGCCCCACTCAACAGACTCTTAACATAGTCAACACTTTCAGACCCCAGGGTGACAGAGCTCATTGGTGTTGCTCCCACTCATTCTGCTTTTAGGGTACAGTGAGTCATCAGTTCAGCCCGAACCAATTACAACTGTCCTGCTAGCAGGCTGCACATGGTCCTGGCAATATGGGGGCTAATCCAGTGAAAGCCCACAAGGGATGACAGCCCACTGACAGGACACAGGGTGTTCCCGCAGTGCCCATCCGAGGTCAGCGGGGTACCCTCATTAGCATAAAGCCACTTTCAATGCCCAACCAGCAAGTGCCTCCCATTCCATTTCCATTTTCCTGGGAGGCTGCACCCTAACTGTGTCTTCACTGAATTAGCCCTGCAGGGCTCAAAGGCAGCACTTCAGAGAGATTCCACTCAAATTAATGTGTAAAATTTAATTATGGAGGCCTGGGCAACGGCAATGTTTAAAGCCATTTACGGAACCTGGGAGCTACACAGCCCTCCCACTCCTGGGCCGAGAGAGGCTAGGCAGCCCTTTGATCATTAACCACGGAGAAAAATCTCAGTTTGCATATTAAGGTCAGGAAATTATCCTTTCATTTTCCTCACTAAATGGCCAAGTATTTGTCTTGTGGAGAAAGGGCACTTCTGAAACTCGGAGAGGATGCAGGGACCTCCAAAAGCCACGGGGCCAGATTTCCATCTTTACATGGCCCTACAGCCAAATTCAATTGCCAGATAAAGGCCAAAGGTACAAGGGAGAAAAAAAAAATCCTTAAGAAACGCAAATGAATAGGGAGACAGACACAAGCAGCACCAAAGAGTAAATGCAGTACAGAGGGGGAGGTTAACTCATGCTTTGGAGGTATTCCTGGAAGGCTTCTCAGAGGAGGTAGCACTTCCTTGGGGTTTTGAAGATTAAAGAGGAGTTATTCTTTGACAATGAAGGAATAGGTGGGTGTGGGGAAGGACATTTCAGGCCAGACTCTGCTGGGTCTGAAATTTGTAGGAACAAAGTGTCTTCCACTCAATTCACTGATCTCTGGAAGAGTCTCTCCTGCGTTGCTCTATGTGGAGTTGGAGAACTGGTCATCGTCCATTCCCTAAAACCTTTAGATTCTAAGTTCCTCAAGGGCATGATTGCTCTTCTTTTAGAATCCCAGCAGTCTCTGAAAGGAGTCGCTAAGCCCGTAAGAGAACTTTAAAGCAGAGCTGGAGCCCCTAAAACGCAATTTCCAGGAGCCTCCCTTACCACGAGCCAACTTGGGCCCACATTGAAAACCCCAGCGCCTTCACCTGTATTCAGAGGCATGATTTATTTTTCCCCCATCACTTCAATCCTCATAGAATTAAGAGGGTGAGGCAGGATGAGTGAGTGGATTTATGGCCTCAAGTGAATTTCAAGATGAATAAGAACAATCACAATTAAAATCAAATTTCTGAGAGAGGATTTGATCTCTTTCAAGGAGAGAGTGGGCCCAGTCTTGCCCGCAGCCACTGTGGCTCCTTAATGGGGATTTAAATGCTGTGAAGCAGAGTGGGGAGCAAATGCCTGGAGAATGACGCCACCTTTGAAGCTCATTTTGTGACAGCTCTTTCACCGTGGTTCCACAGGAGACCAAACACCATTTTTTAATTACTCACGAAAACATGAAAAGTTCCTTTTCTCAGACACGGCTCTGCTACACTCCATGCTCTTGACTCATAGTCTTCTCTCTGAGCTCTCTCTGTTCCCTTGAGTGAGTCAGCTATTTTTCCTGTGGCCCTGGTGGGGACAAGTAAGGGTTCCCGGAGTCAGGGTTTTGCTCAGAGTGGGTTAGACTGAAACATAATAGCTGCAAGATATTGAGCTCTGTGCCTAGAGCTTCACAAATGTTTTCTTGGATCTTGTCACTCCCCAGGTATGATGAGCTTTCTTTTGTAGATGAGAAAACAGGCTCAGAGAGGTTATGAAACTGCTTCAAGGTCACACAGCTGGTGGGTGGAATTTAAACCTGCGTTTTCTGGCCCCCAAGCCTGGTGGTTTCCAGTCTACCACCTGGCAGGGGACCAAGCAGGAAGCAGGAAGGCAAGCTCAGAAGCTGAGGAGAGGAGGGGAGCGGGACTCAGGTCCACCAGGGAGTCTAGGTCTCTGGGAACTGCCTGTCCACCTCCTCCCTCAACCTTCTGGAACATTCCTCAGGGTCTCCAGAAATGTGGTGGGGTCTTCTCTTAATCGAGAAGATAATGGCCTTCTTCCTCAGCTCTATCCTCATGACAATGCTGTCAGAGTGAACCTAGGACAAGGCCAGTTAAGGAGTTTTCTATGTCAATCTAGAAGAAGCCCTCGCCTCCATACCTCCTTCCCGGTAAGGGTCCCAAAGCCAGAGCCTATAGAACCTGGGGCGATTCTTCCTCTCCCCAGGGGCATCTGGAAATGACTGGAGACATCCTTGGTTGGCACATCCCCAGAAGGAGGCCTGCTGCTGGCGTCTAGTGGGTGGAGGTCAGGGATGCTGTTAAACATCCTACAACGCCCGGGACAGCCTGGATTCGAATCTAAGCAGCCTGGCCCGCAGCCCAGGATGTCTAGGACTGTGTCCTCTCTCTGAGGTGAGGATGGAGTTTGAGCACACAGGTGACACGCCAGTGAGGGGATCAGAGGCTGGATTCTGGCTCCGACTTGCCCACCAACTAGCTTTGGGACTCAGTTTCCTCACCTGAAAGAGGAGGTTCTGATTTTGTGAGTGGCTCTCTACTGTTGTGGCTCTGAGAGATCAGGTGGCCTGGGATACTGGTCACTGTCCTGGCTCCAAGTCTGGCCTCTGGGACAGGAAAGAGCTAGTGGGGGTGAGGGTGGGGTCGGGCAGGAGCAGCTGTCCCGGAGTGGAGGGGATGGAGACGGTGGCCTCCAGGACTGGCTCCCTACACATGCCGTTACCCACGATGGCATCACACAGCCGGGACCTGGGTGACAAGACAGATGCGAAAACGATCTGAAGGGAACCTAATCATTGCTCCGGTGCCTGTCATCTTCTGTCCAGTTAGGGGTTCTGTCTGCTTCTCTCTGACATGACAGTACGGATACTTCGAGGTGACGGGGCGGCCAAAGCACCCACGTCCAGGACTTCACACAGGATGGGCCTTCTGGACTCTTCTCCATCTCTGTGGGGCCCAGGTGGCGGGCACAGACCCTGAGGAGTCAGTCTGGCATCTTCTAGTTTCAACAAGTCCTTAAGCAGGGCGGTGCTAGGGACAGGGAGGAGTCAGCTCAGGCCCCACCTCCCTGGCCCCTGGCCCAGCAGGACCTCTGCCCTCTGTCCTCAGAGATTCAGGGATTGAGGGCAGAATCCCTGGGTGGCCCTGATGGTGCTTGGGGCTAGAGAGGGAAGGGAGTAGCGTGGAGCAGAGATGGCCCCAGCCCCGAGCCCTTGAGTTCAGCCCAGAGCCCACCTGCTCCCTCCCCAGCCTTCCTGGGCCCAGCCCAGGCTGTCCTCTCACCCGCCTGTCTGGGTGAGCAGGTATGGCGCCCCCATCCTCATTCCGGCTTCTCCCTGTGCGTGCCTCTTACAAGACCCACGCAGGCCCAAAGGGCGCCCCGATTTCAGACCATGTCCCAGCAGTATGGGGAGCTGCGACAATGAAAATAACGGGCAGAGAGTACCAAGGCCACGCCTCGAACGTCACGTTCCTCGAGCTTCCTGAGGCAGGATCCCTTTGTGGGCCGTTTGGTTGAAATTCCCAGTCGCCACTCTAGACTTCCTTCCAGAAGCAGAACCTCAGGGGAGGGGAGGGCAGGAACCTGATTCTAAAAAAGCCTCCGAGGGGACTACCCACTTTAGAGCGGTGGTTCTCACCCTGGCTGCATGTTAAGGTCACATGGGGTTGTTTAATCTTCATGCCAACGCCTCACCCCAGACCCAGTAAATCAGCTTCCAGGCCGGGCATCAGGCATTCATATGTTTTAAAAGTGCATCCAGGGAGGGTTGAGAGCTGCTGCGTCCGAGTTTGAGAACCACCTGGCTCTTACCCAGGAAAACAGGAAGAGAACTGGCATCAGCTGGGACCCTTCGGGGCGCAGACCCCACAGGATTCAGTCAACCACACAGCGCCAGGCGAGCTCCGCGCTAAAGGTGAGGAGGGAAAGGGGGCATATGGCGCTTGGCGGAAAGCAGGCCAGCCTGCAGCAGCCAGGCTCTGTCCAGGGAGGGACTGAGATGCCCAGGAGGAGAGCAGGTGTATGCAAATGAGGCAATTAGTGTAAGAGAGCTTGGGAAATAAATGCTACCAGATCTCAAAGAAGAGAGTGAGCTCATTCAGCTGAGGAAAGGCAGGGAGAATTTGGAGGTCAAGGCCTTCTTCTGGGCAATGGTTCCTGGAGACCAGGGGCAGTGGCCTGGAGACATTCTTGGTTGCCTCAGCTGGAGAAGGACGCTACCCGAGTCAGGTGGGTAGAGGCCAGGGACGCTGCTAAACATCCTACAATGTGCAGGACAGCCCCCCCGAACAATAAATGACTTGGCCCAAAATGCCCACAGTGCTAAGCCTGAGGACCCCCAGTTTAGAGCAGAGCTGGCTTATGGGCTGTCAGCAGGGTGTGTGCTTGGAGGGGGGGCAGTGGCCCAAGCTCAGTGGGGTCCTGAATGAGGAGGCTGAACCTGGCATGATGAAAGGAGAGGTTTCTGGAAGTCTCACAACTGTGCCCAAAGCATCAAAGCACAAGAGGGAGTCTGCAGGCGGGCAGGGGGTGAGGAAGAAAAATGCAGAGGATGTGGTCAGTGGGAGAGAGAAAAAATTGAAGCAAAGTGGCCTGCAGTTACGGGGGCTGGAAGTCCCTGCGCTAATGGTCTGTGGACCAGAGTCCTCAGCGGTCCTGCCTCACTGCCAGCACATCTGGGGGACACAGAAACCAACTCCTTGCCTCTGAAGCTTCCAGTTTGGAAAAGAAAGTAATCAGTGGCCCCCGTGTGAAAATAAGAGCCCAAATGGCAAATGCAGGCTGGTCACAGCTGGCTGTAGGAGCCCGGGAAGGCTGTCAGTAAAAATGGATGGTGGAAACTGGGGGGGAGGCTAGTAGGTACCCAGGGCACAGCATTGAAGGAAGCACCTCCCTTTCAGGGGCTGCCCCTCTGTTACACGACCCTGAGATTAAGTGCCCCCTTAAATGCTGTGCCCTGGGGTGCCTCCCCCCCCCACTCAGTGTCTACTCTGAGTTATTGGTGGTGGGGAAGGGGGTTCCCTTTGTGTTTCCAGATACTTTGAGATGCATAAACAAATAACAAAGGTGACTCTGGGCAGGAATGACCTTCCCTCCTCAAGGGACCTGTCCCTCTCTTGGCATTATGCCACCTTTCTCCCTTAACTGGCCATCCTGTCCCCATCTTCAGCTTTGGCTGATGACTTTGCCTCTTTCAGCACTGAGTCCATAGGACACATCTCATCGCCACTCCCTCACGCTCCTCCCCCAGATCCACAACTGCTTTATTTGCTCTGTTTACATCTCGGCCTCCATGAGAGACCCCGCCCCCCAGCTCTGGGCCCCCCATCTGTGGACCAGGAGCCTTGCTCTCTTTCTCCCACTCTGATGACTCATCTCCTCGCTTTGTGCACAGGTTCTTTGGAACCCTTCCCGACCACGCCCCTCCCTGCCACCCCCTCCAAGCTCCCACTTTCCTCCTCAGCTTCGTTTCGCCGCGAAACGTCTCAAAGAGGGCGGCCTATACTGTCTCCATGCTCTCACTTCTCAATCGCTTTTCAAAATGTATTTTTCTTGTGGTAGAATACACATAACATAAAAGTTACCGTTTTAATCATTTTTGAATGTGTAATTCAGTGGCATTAAGTATATTCACAAAGTGCAGCAATCACCACTGCCGAGTTCCAGGACTTTTTTTTTTTTTGAGCTATAACTCAACACACCCTATAATCCACCCTTTCAAAGCAGACAAGTCAGTGGTGTTTAGTATCCACCCAAAGTGCCACCATCGCCACAGTCCATTTTAGAACATTTTTATCACCTCAAAAAGAAACCGTGTACCCTTTAGATGTCACCCCCACCCCCCAACTTAATCCCCCAGCCCTAAACAACCACCAGTCTACTTTCTGTCTCTATGGATTTGCCTATTCTGGACATTTCATATCAATGGAATCGCACAATATGTGTTTTTTTTGTGACTGGCTTCTTTCATTTGGTGCTACCAAGGTTTGTTCGTGCTGTATTGTGTATCAGTACTTCGTTGCTTGTTATGGCCAAATAATATTCCATCGTGTGGATCTACCACATTCTGTTCATCCCTTCAGTAGTTAATGGACATTTGTGTTGTTTCTACCTACTGGCCATTGTAAATAGTGCCTCTATAAACCACACGTGTTTGTGTAGACATATGTTTTCAATTATCTGGGTATCTATACCCAGGAGTGGAATTGTTAGGCCATATGGTAAATTTTTAATGATTTGGGGGACTCCAAACTGTTTTTCCAAAGTGGCTGTCCTGGCCCCACGCTTGCCTCTTTCAAATCTGCTCTTCACAGAGAAACTGATGTAATCTTTAAACATGAACTTCAAATCATGTTTCTTCCTTCTTTCAAAATTCTTTGATGACGCCCTGTTGTTCTTAGAAGGAAATACAAACCATTACCACGGCCCACGGACTCTGCAGCTGCGCGCCCACCTCGGCCCTGACCACCTCCGCGGCTCACCGACCCCTTCCCAGCTTCCTTGCTGCTGCTCCAACAGGCCCAGTTGCGTTCGCCCACAGGCGTCTACACCATCTCCACTCACTGCCTAGAATGCTCCCCCGCCCCCACCTTGTATAAGTTTCCTGTGGCTGCTGTCACAAAACACTGCCAACTGGGTGGCTTAAAACTACAGAAATTTATTCACTCACAGTTCCGGAGGCCAGAAGCCTGAAGCCACGGCATCGGAAGGGCCACCCTCCCTCTGGCAGTTACTGGAAACCCTTGGCATTCCCTGGCCTGTGGCTGCATCACTCCAGCTCTGCCTCCAGGTCACATGGCCGTCTTCCCTCTGTGCGTGGCTACGTCTCTCCTCTTCTTATAAGGTCAACGGTCGTATTAGATTAAGGGTCTACCAGTATGACCTCCTCTTAACTAATGACAGCTGCAGTGACCCTACCAAAGAAGACCCCATTCTGAGGTTC
>NW_017731500.1:511020-552868 GCF_001890085.2 Hipposideros armiger | reverse complement strand
AGGGGAGAATCCGTTCCAGGCCTCTCCCCCAGCTTCTGGGAGCTGCTGCCCATCCTTGCCATTTCTGGGCTTGTAGCTGCCATCACCCCAATCTCCTCTGCCTCTGACTTCACGTGTCTTTCCCACCGTGTCCCTCTGTCCCTGTGCTTCTCCCCTTCTTTTGAGAACACCAGTCATTGGATTTAGGGCTCATTCTAAATCCAGGAGGATCTCTTATTCAGAGAACCTTAACTTCATTACATCTGCAGAGACCCTAGTTCCAAATAAGGTCACATTCCCAAGTTCCTGTGGGACATGCATTTTGGAGGGACACTATTCAACCCACTACACCACGCTTTGACTCTGAACTGACTTTGTGTCCTGCTGTGGCCAACAGAATGTGATAGAAGTGACAACGCTCAGTTCTAAGGCCGTGAAGCTTCAGTTCTTGCTCTCTGAACCCTGAGACCACCTGTGGACAAGCTTGAACTAGCCCATGGAAGATGAGACACACACGGAGACGGGCCCCCGTCAGTCAGCTGACCTAGCTGAGCCATCAGATCAGCCAGGCCCCTGCCTAACCAGCTGAGCTACTGAGCCTGGTCCACATCAGTAGTCGCCCCAAAGCAGCTGAGCCCAGTCTAGATTGGCAACCTGCACAATCAAGACTGAATAAATAGCCACCACGTTTGGGATCATTTGTTACACAGCCCTGGAGGACCGATTCACAGAATGTGACTGGTTCTGGGCAAATGGGAGAAAGGGTGCCATTTCTGGGGCTTCTGGATATAAGAAAAACTAGTGGCCTGAGACCTGGACAATCGTCTAGTGACCTGGTCATCTGAACATCTTCCCAGCCACCCTCAGAAACAGTAACACATACAGCTGAATTCACCAGTGCGTGCACACCCATCCATTCTCCCGTTCTCCCTGTAACATGGAGCTATGCACACAGTGGTGCCTCACAGGGGCATGGTGGTGGGGGAGGTGGTGATTTTGACAGAAGCCAGGGCCAAAGCCACCAAGATTCAGGAGAAAATGAGTAGTGGCCCACCAGCCTCTCCTCCCACTGACTGGCTCTCTCTCCATCTTCGGGAGGGTGAGAAGAGGTATATTCCTTTTGCATCTCAACGTCATGTGCCAGCAGAGACATTGCCAGTTTGAAATCCCAGAAATGGGACCCCCCACCTGGCTAGGGCCACTGATTAAGAGCCCCAAAGCCAGCCATCAGCAGGAACCTCAAACATACTGGCTGAAATTAATCACTTGCCTTGTAAGGGTATTTATTTTCTACTTTATACCTGGAGAGAAATGAGCTGTGAACTGGAAATTTCCAGAGCAGTAGGCTGAACTTTTTGTCTGACTGGAACAACTTCCTTTTAAAGTGCCACCATTTGCTCTGTTCAATTCCAGCATTAAAGGACAATGACCAATTTTCTGCGGACCCGGGATGTCCGTTTTGTCTAAAGTGAACGTGTGGGAAATTTACTAACCTGGCTGTGATTGCCCATGAAAACAGGTTATTTAACAGGATTTAAATACTATCCTCTGGTGCTCAACAGCCGTGAGAAGGCAGCTGGAATGCTGCAGTAGCGTATTTCCCTTCTAGCTCTTAATGAGAAAAGGCAGGAAAGGCGAGAGTGATAAGAGAAGGGACAGGCAGAAACCAACAAGGAAGGGACCAGCGCAAAGAGTTGGGCAGGGTGACCCCAATCCGGAGAGAGTGCCTGCACTTTTTAAGGTGATATTAAAATAGAGTGCATTCGTTTGATCACTTTTTCACAAGTTTCATTCAACAAGCGTTTGTTCAAGGATCTGCTAGGTTCAAGGCTCTCAGATGGTAATAAACCAAAGCAGATACCAGTCTCTGTGGGCTTCCTGACGGAAGCATTTTTGGAGCCAATTCTTAACCTAATTTTTTGATGCTTCTGCCAGTCATCCCTGCCATCCTCCTGACTTGCCCCGCCTTGTTGGCTTGCTAAATGAGGGAGTGAATAGAGTAGGTGGATTAGTGTTGGGAGGCCAGTTCTTCCACATACTGACTCAGGTTATTGTACAGCCTCAGTTTTGTCATCTATAAAATGGGCATCGTTATGCCTAACTCATGCAATCATCTTTAGAATTAAACGAAAGTGTAGAGGATGCTTCTGGCCCAATACCAGGCATATGTGAGATATACACAGGGTCCGTTTCCGTTCTCTTCCCTCTCAGCCTTTGCCCGGCTACCTTACTCTCTTTCTAAAAGCCTGCCCAGGAGTTTGTCTCTTCCAGGAAGCCTTCCCTCTGCTAGATGTTACTGAGTTTTGGAGGTGGCCCAGCCCTTAACAGCACAGTGTGGCATCTAAGAGTGAGGACTAGGGTCAGACTTCTCTGACTGATCCGCTGTGTGATATTCACCCCCCCCCGTAATTCTCAGTTTCTCATTATAAACACAGTACATATGTTTCATAGGTCTGTGAGGGTTAAATGAAGTAACCCAAATAAGAACACTTCCCCAGGGGCCAGGCACATAGTAGGTGTTCAATAAATGACAGCTAGCTGTTACCGACCATCATTGTGAGTCATGGCTGTGAATGAGGGTGGTTTTCCTAGAGGACTGGAAGTCAATTCTATACAGCTGCCATGGGTAAAGACATCTTTGTTCATATTTGAAAAACAAAAGCAAAAACACCCTCGCCCCAGCCCACTCCAGGGAGGGCGCTGGCTGCCTCTTTGGTGAGTCCTGTACTTTCCAAGTAGAAGAGTTTTACACCCAGACTTAATTTGCCCAATTACTCCATCTGCTCACAACTTAGTCCTCTCCAACGCACACAAAGCGTCTTTGAAGATGGGCTGTGCTGGGTGAGGGAACAGAAAATGCTCAATTATCTATACAAATGGCAGGGAAGATACACGCTTTTCCCATTTGGCTCAAGACTGTATTATCCGACCTCTTACGCTTCAGCCTTACCCCCTCGTTCTGTTTTGTTTACTCTAATTTCAAAATGACTTTTCATTTCCTGCAGTAGCCCTGCCGGAGATGGATGGGAGGGCCGGGTCGGGAGGGGAGGCAGGAGGTAGGGGAGATGAAGCAACAGTGGATGAGCAGTAGAACAGCCCGACAAGACATTCTCCAGACCCCAAATCAGGCCCCGCAGCCCAAGAGGATCTGCGTGTGAGAGTATTTGGGAGGTGGCCAGCTAGGAGACAGTGTTTGGTTGCTGAGATTTTGGCATTTCAATGGTGTATGGGCACAAAGGAATAGAATTCTCGAAATCCAAGCTGTTCTGAAAAACCCGGGCTGTATGGTGACTGTTGAAGGTCCAGGGAATCTAATCTTGAATTTTAAGTTGGCCGCCAAACAGAAAATCAGAAGCAAGTAGCATAAAACAGTGGCACTCTCCTGGTGCCCGCTGAGAGCCAGGCTTGCCATAGGACGGGGAGTTCTCTATTAGTCGCTCACTGCCCTGAACATCAATTATTTGTCATTATTATTTATTAATTAACTGTCATTAATTATGGGCATACTGCTTGCCTAATGAGTGTCTCCCCAGCTCTATCCTGAGCTCATGATAGCAATGCAGTGTCACATCCACAGTAGAGGCTCAATATGTTTGCGGAATGAATGAACAAAAGTATTCACACAGAAATGAACACACGTATTCCTAGAACATGCGCTTTGTCTTGGAAGAAAGTAGGCAGGAGAGCCGGCACCCAGAAATCCTGCTTTCCAGTTGGCCCCCTGAGGGGTGCACTCTGCAATCCTGGCCACCATACTGGAGGAATCCAAGAGTGGCTGTGGATCAGAGTGGAGGCACAGCACGGCCTACCCCACACCCCACAGCCAGGCATCCTCGGAACTCCATCTGTTTTCTTCTTCTGGTTCCAGCAATGTAATCCAATCTGTACAGAATCCAAAATGTGGTGGGAATACAAGTGTGGGCTCAAGTGTAGGGTCTTGCCCACCCACTGCCCCACTCAGACCCCCGGGTTCCCCATGCAACCACCTCCTTGTCCGACAGGGCACCAGCAGGGGCAGGACTCTCTGGCCAGCCCTCTCCCTCGTGTCGTGTCCTTCCCAGGCCTTGGGTCATATGAACACCTTTTCTCCCTCCTGAACTCTGGCCTCTTCTGGGCCAAGCCTCCAGCGCGAGTTGTCAATCTCTATCAATAGCAATTCTGCAACCTGCCCCATGTTGAGAATGTGTGTGTGTGGCGGGGGGGGGGGTGTTGAATGTGGGGGGGGAAGGGGAGGAGGACGAACAAAATACATAGATTTCTTAAGGAAAGCCATTATACGGAAATATGGTTATCAAGATAATTTTTTTAAAAACCAAATCTGTAGCAATTTGTAGTTTAAAATCTAATATATGGTAATTCATGTGCTCTTTTATTAACGCGTTAAAAAACAAGATCTAGCTGCAGATCTAATAACTACCATAATTTCAAAGTAGTGATGAGTGTAAACAATATTTTGAGATATCTGCCACAACCGTAACATGACATGAAAATATCTGGGTTTTCTCTTGATACAAAACTCCCTGGTGCTGCTAATATTTCTGTGGTTTGTGGCCTATATCCATAATTAAAGGAAATGGTACATTTTATTTCAGGTGAATGAAAATAAAGATGTATTCTTATCCCCACTCAAGTTCACAGACACCCCCACCCCCGCCCTGCATCTATCACAGAACCCAGGACACAAGTCCATATACCAGGTTAGTGTACGTTTTGGGGTCTGTGCACAATGTGTGTTTTCTTACTAGTTTCCAGCCACATCACAGACTGCCCCCTTCAGCCTTGGGAGGCTCTAGGAGGGGTGGGTGGGGCTGGGTGATAACCATTAAGAATGAATGAACTCTCCAGGTTGTGGTTTACCCGCTTGTTTCAAAACAGATGCCAAGCTCCCAAGGTGAAAGACAGGGGCTGCTGGGAGATCTGGTCTACCCCCAAGCCACATAAGTATCTGCTCTCCTAAGTCCAGGGCCACAAGCCAACAGTGACAGAGCCCCCCCCCATATCTGTCTCCATCAACTCCCTCACTGGCTCCCCTGGGACCCTCACTTCTTGTGAGTCCCCATGTTCAAGGGCTGTTGGAGGTTTCAACACTTCAGGGGAGGATGTGCATATGGACTCACTCTTGCATTCTTTGCGAAACCATGTCCGTGTCATAGAGCCCTCAACCCCTAGAGGCTCAGTGCTGGAGGAGGCCTTCGTCCTCTTAGTGCAGCTCTGTCACTTTACACTCAGGGAAACCTGGGGCCTGAGATGTCAGGGGGCTTGCCCAGGTCCCTCCGCCAGGTAACGGCAGACATGGGCTCTAAATCACGTTTCGTGGCATTCCATCCAGGGCTCTGTCCTCTCTGCCTTCGAGAGTCTGGGGAGACTCTTCTCTGAGCTGGTTTTCTGTCCCTGCTCACTGCTCTGCTCCGTCATCTGGCGTGATATAACTCATGGCATTTTCAGGACCCTTCTCTGCCTGCTACAGGAGCAGTCCGGCTGCCAGCCTCCCTCTGGCTGCAAGCCACCACAGAGAAGGACAGGAGCTTCCATCCTTTCTCTAAGGTGGAGGGTGTGGGGGTGTGAGCAGCCCGGAGACAAGTGCCTTCTCAATTCCAACCCTCTGTGCCTGGCTTCCCGCCTGGCTCCGCCCTCCACCCTGTGGGAACCAGCCCTCAGCACCCCCCTGCTCCTGAGGAAGGGTAGAGGGACTCCGGTCACGAGGGCAGCAGGGGAGGCGGGCAATGGAAAGCAGTTGCCTGGCAGGAGGCTCTGAGCACTTGGGGTCCAGAGGCGGGGGGAGAGGGGTGACAGGAAGTGGGGACAGTGCCAGGGAAGTTTGGCATCACACTGGAGCAGAAGGACGGAAGGGGAAAAGGAGTTCCAGGCAGTTGGGCATGTCACACAATTACAGGAGAAAAATTAGGCCAGAGCCCGGCTCTCTCTGCCTCTGTCTGAGTGATCATCGCCCTTATTATAAAGCAACTAATTATTAGCCTGGCTCATTAGCAATTATAAATCTCTAACTCCAGAACTTCATTAAAAAAATGACAAGTTAGCACTTAATTATTTTTCCCAACTCCCTGGATTATGCACAGTATTAGCGCAGCCAGTGCCATGGTTCTCAGGAGCCGTGCCTGCCCTCAGGTACAGGGGAGGGGCCCCTGCTTTGCTTCCCATCCAGAAACCTGGGTGTCCCCACATGGCTGAAACCACACACCCCAAGATGTGAGAAGTGGGGATATCGTGGTGAACTGTCCTCTCCTTCTGCTTTCCAGTAAAAATAGAAACAACACATTTATTGAGCAGTTCTGAGTGCCAGGTCCCCGGCATGGCTCATCGCATTTAAATCTCCCCATCACCATGCGGAGCTGGTACTGTTGGGCTCCACATTACTGATGTAGAGCCCGAGGTCACAACACTTGTCATGGGGGTCATGAGCCGCTAGCTTGGGATGTAACCCAGGTGGGCCTGACCCAAAGCCCATACCCTTAACCACTATGTCGTGTTCGACCACAGTTCTCCATGGCGGAGAGGCTGGCTCTGAGGAAGGAATAGCCCTGGGTAGGTGACAGCCAGGACGCTCTCCATCCAAATGCTCTCTAAGATTTTCCTGCCAAGGGAAAGGGAGCCCACTGGACGCTGGTGTGTCTTGGAACACATGGTGCGTGTGGGCGGGTGGGAGGCTGGAAGCATCCTTCCTGATTCCTAGTGTTGCCGTTGTTCGTCACCCTACAGCCAGCCCCCGAGCAGCGTCCCCAGCCTCCCCAGCCTTACCCAGGATCAAATAAGGGGCATGCGTTAGACGCTTCTTCCAGCGCTGATGCGGGCTTGCGTGTGCCAGCGAAGGAGCCTCTGGCCATCATTGACAGAAACTCAAATTGTACCTACAGCCTGAACTTCCCAGCTCTAGCGGGAAGCTAACACTAAAGGATGCACAGACCAAAACATTTAAAGATAGGAGTGATTTACAGGACTTTGTGTATTTGAACCCAAGCAATTATGGGGACGGTGGGGGGATGGAAAGAAGGGAAGATAGTTATAGGATGGAAGCATAGGTGCTAGTTACTCATGCAGTCGGCCATGGGTTCAAATTCAAGGTCTACAAGTTACAAGGACTCAAACAGAGGGACAGCTTAACAAACAGGCGTGAACCTCATCAGGATGCGATGCAAAGTCCAGAGGATGTGCTGTGGATGAAACTCGATCCTCTCTCTCATCCTACAGACCTAGAAAGGCCTCCCAAAGGAGGTAAACCCTTCAAGTCAGGGCCAGGTGAGCAACACATCAGCCAAATTGGGTGGGTGTCCAAACTCCAGTTCACAAGGCTCAACAGAAGTCACCGGAATGCCACCCCGGGAGAAACCCCAGGGAAGGTGGGAGGAATCCTTCGACAAGCAGCTTGGGGAGGGTGGGCACAGGTGAGCAGCCATAACCGTGAGACCGTCCTGCTAAGGAGGGCGGTGGGTTACCTGCAGGACTTTTGCATCCCTGAGAGGCATGGAAGACTGGGGTCAGAGGCAAATCACCAAAAACAGTCATGATATGGGCTGACACTCATGGGGCACTTCTTCAATGCTCTACATTAATACCTTCAGCTTTTATAACAACCCAAACATCATCCCTGTTGTGCAGATGGGGAAACTGAGGCGCGGTACAGCGGCCACACAGCCTGAGAGAAGGGCAGTCAGGGTTTGAACTAGATGGTCTGGTGCCAGGGTCCCCTGATCTTAACCACTAGGCTATAATGTCTCTTGATGAAGACACTGAGCTCTGCCTGGGAGAAGGGCGCTCTCGTGGCAAGATATTAGCTTCATATTGTGCTAATACAAACTGATATTTGTCAGGGTACCCCTCACCTTCATCGGAGCCTACTCTCCTCCCATGAGATGTTCCTGGGAAAAAAACAAGGGTTCCCAGGACCGTCCCTGAATCCCCAACTCTCAGCACCTCCAGGGGGCTCATAATGACATGACACACAGCGTCCTCTGCCGGACGTAATGGGAACACACCCCCTGGGAGAAGCCCAAGCCAGAAAGAAGCCCAAGCTAATTGGACCTCCAGAGCAATAGTCTTTAAAAGAGAAGCTCCAAGGAATTCCTGGGGCTTTGCGAAGAAAGAAAAAGTGGGGAAAGAGATAAGGAGGAGACAACTCACTGATCCCCAAAGACATATCCTAAGTTCAGGACTGACAGCCAGGGAGGGTCTCCCAGTCAGGTCACTCAGGCTAGGGGTCCAAGGACATTCTTGGCAGAGCAGCAACTGTATTTCTCAAGCATCAGGACTCAAGGAGAGGGCAACTGTGGTTCCCCTGGGTGGAACGGGGAAGGGGATGCTGGTGTAGACAGTTGAGCCCTAGAGCTTGGCAAGGACCACACGAGTGACCTTTAAGGGTTAAAATGGCACCAGCGAAGAGACTCTGACCCAGTCAGGATCAGCCGAGTGGGCCAAAGTGGAAATGGGCCACCTCTTCACGTAGTAAGCTCCCTGTCCTCCAAGGTATTCAAAGAGAGGCGGGGTGAGCTCCTGGCAGGAATCAAGCCTTAGATAGGGGTAGGGTTACATCATGCTTATCAATAACCCGATGAGATGGGTCCCATCCTTAGCCCATTTTCCGCTAAGGCACAGAGAGGCTAAGTAACTCCCCAAATTCACATGGGCCAGGGCTTTCTTTGGGTTGACCCCAACTGCAGAGCCCACGTGTGTAGGGGGGTCCTAGCCACTCCCTCCTTATGGCAACCCAGTACCGAGCTCAAAGAGTGTGGCCTGCCCCGAGAGGCTTGGGTTCTGTTAGAAGCCTCCCTCCTTCCCAGAGTCCGACCCGGCCCCTCACCCAGGCCTCTGGCCACCTCACTGGGAAAAGATTGGATGGCATTCCCTGACTCAGGGATGGCCTGTGCTCTGTCCTCCTCGGCTCCTCCCTGGAGCTCCGGGAACGCTCCCCTCTGGATGAAGACAGTGTGCCCCTCATGGCAGTGGGGACCCCCCACCCAGGCACCCTTGCTGTCAAATGGGGCTTAGGGAAGGCATAGCAGGTGATGCCTTCCTGCCTGAGAACAACACCTCTCAGCAAACTGACAGGTAATTGGCCCCTAAATCCCCCAGGAGACACAGGGAGGATGAGGAAAAATTATGGCTGTGGAACTGAGTCTTAAAAATTATATCACCTTGGCTGACAGCGTAATTACTCCTTTTTCTTGAGATTTAATGCAGTTCTCCAAGCCTTAAATAGTTGAGGGGTATTTTAAGGGCTCTACCTTTTCCATTCTCTCCTTCCCCTTAGCCTGTGGAGGCTGGATTCCTGGGCTTGCTAGCTTCCCCACCCCTCCCAGGAAACAAACCTCCTGGGCTGGCCGTGTGAAAGGCCACCCAAGGGGGTGGGGGTGGGGCGTGGAGAGAGACCAGGAGGAAGGGGGCTTGACTAGGACTTACTGTTGGAGCCTGCTGGGGACAGGAAGCCATGCAGTCCTGAATGACTCCTGCCCACCTGTTTGACTATCCCTCAGCTTCCGGGGACCCTCCCCTAGCAGACCCAGCGAGTTCTGGTGGCCTCCCCTTGGTCTACTGCGGAGGCCACCTGTAGACAGGTCCATCTTGGCCCTGTCTTCCTGTGCCTCTCGGCCCAAAGGGGATCGCTGGCATAGGGGATCATTGCAGACTGCAAGTCTCAGGGGTCACTCCTCTCCCCCAGGAATACCTCTCAGCCCAAGAGTGGTGGATCAGCACCCCAATCCTGGGCCCCCACGGATGAGCCTCAGGCGCCTGCTGCGGTAACCCGCTTACCAACACACTCTTATTAGCTTTCCTCCCACCATCTCACTCTCCCAGCCCCTCACACACTTCCTGAGATCAGCCCCCAAATAAGCCACTTGTACCCAAATCCACATCTCAGGGCCTGCTTGTAGGGAAACCCAAACTGCCATCTTCCCCCCTTCCCCCATCCCCACCCCTCTTTGCTTCTCTCAGTTTAGATCTTGGTTTTTTTTTTCACAGGGTGGGAGTGATGGTTCATTCTGTGTCAACTTGACAGGGCCACGCAGGGCCCAGGCGCCTGGTCAAACATTATTCCAGGTGCATCTGGGAGGGTGTTCCTAAATGGGGCTGACATTCGAAACATTGGCTCTTCCTGGGTCTCCAGCCTGCCAGCTTTGGGATGCGATCTCACAACATCCGTTCTCCAGACTTGGGCTACAACCATGTGGTGGATTCCCTGTCTCCAGCTACCAATTACAGGTCTCGGGACTTCTCAGCCTCCATAGTCGTGTGAGCCAATTCCTTATAATAAATCACTTTATACACACATGTACACACACACACACACACACACACCTTGTCGGTTCTGTTTCTCTGTAGAAGCCTGACTCATACAATGGGATTGGGCCCTTTGCTTCACGAGCACCAAAGGCCTCAGCTTCCTTGGGGAAGGACATCACCATTGTTCCAGTCAATGAATGACACTGGCAGAGGCCCGCCTTAGAGAGGCGTGGCAGGAAAGAGCTGCTGAACCTCTACCCGGGGTAACTCAACAGCTGGTACAGTCTAGACCGATCAGAGCTGGCCCTGGACAAAAATGCCAGGTGAAAATAGCCTTGGGTCTGCTCCAACTCCAGTAACAGCAATAGAGCATAAAAGGTAGTGGATATTTAGGACCATCCAGAATCCAAATCCCCTCCCTATGCTTGGAAAAGTCCCCTGTATAGAATCTACACCTACCATTAACTCGCTTGCCAGCCTCCCTTGCTCATGACTGGACTTGGCAATCAGACGTTCCCTGCCGGGATTTGGCATCTAGAGTCGGCCACACAGACAAGCAGGTGAAGTGGAGAACCTGTGGTCATCATCAGTTGTCACCATCTAGTTTCCAGGCGACAGCAGTCATGGGGTGGTTTCAGTGGCATCTGAATCACGGCCCACAGCCCGAGGCCCCTGGTGCTCCATGGAGGCGGAGGCGGAGTCATTTTGCCCAAGGTCACAGAGCCTTTGATGGAGCTGGGATTCAAACCCAAGTCACAGTGATGGAAAGCCTGCATTCCTGGCCACCATGCTCCCCGGCTCTTTACTCCCTGGTCCCCGCGCCTTCATCATCCCAACATGCAAGGGAGGCGGAAACCCACTGTGTGCAGACAGGCCTGGGAGCCCAATTGTTTCTGAGCTGGATGCTTTTCTCCACACCCTCAATGAGGTGTCAGCAGCTCTAACTCCAGCTGCAGCGAGCACAAACCCTAATATATATTCACACACTGGGTGTAAAGCTGCACGGTGCCCGACCATTTATCCTAACTTGGGCATTCCTCGCAAAATCTGATGATGTACTTTGATGCAGAAGCACATTAGTGCTGGGATGCTGGCGGCGTGCCCCAGATCCACAGCCAGGGGCATGGTTTACCCTCTGCCCTTACACCCCAGTGGCCATATCAATATATTGTGGCCGCCTCAGTGGCTGGTGACAGATAAATTAATGAGTCAGCCCTGAGCTACAGGACAAACATCCCAAAAGAAGACAGAATTTAAGGGATTAAAAGCACTCAGCCCCAACGCCTCCTCCCTTCTCACACCGGAGGTGGGAGAGTTGGATGCCTCTTCCCTGGCGGGGGCTGGGGGCTGGAGATGGTCATTTTCCTGGCATTGATCTGTGGGTTTTCATTTGCCTGGTGCTTTTCAGGGAGTGAGCGGCCAGAGCTAGGAGTATGCAAGATGAATTTGGAGGGTCTTCAGCTGACAGGGCCTAAGTGAGTCTGCAGAAGTGTTTTGCCTGGATGCAGGGGGCTCTCCTGGGGACAGCTGTATGACCAAAGAGGGGCAGCTAGGCATAGGGTGTGTTAGCCTCCAGATCACCGGAGCCCCAGGAATGCACAGGGGTGGAAGGGGCGGCTGTGTCTGGACCCACATGGCTGGAGCCACAGCTAAAGGACTGAGGTCAGCACATCCAGAAATGCTTAGTATTCTAAGCACGAGCCTCCCAAGGCTCAGCCTGGACCCTGGCCCCTGGCCCCTGGCCTCACCTGCCCTCCAGCCTCTGCCCCTTCACATACATGCTCAGTGCTCACACACCCCTCCCCGCAGCCCTCTCTCTTCTGACCTCTGACCCACCTCACTGCCATTGGCTGCAGTTTAATTGTCCTTCTGGCAGGTGCCTCCTCTCTGGACATGGGAGGCCACCCAGAGAGACCTGCTCTCAGGATTCAGCTCCCACCTTGCACCTCTGAGCAGGCCTTGTGGCTGTGTCGCCCCCTCCTCCACCCCCTGGCAGCTGAGCAATGCAGCAAGTACGTTGGACTCAGCCTGAGCACCCACTGGGTCCCCGCTGCTTTGTAGCAGCGAGCCCTGGGCAGGCCACTTCTGCTCTCGCAGCCTGGATTTCCCTGGCAGCGCCATGAGAAGTTAGCTACCTCACAGAATTGTAATGAGGCTACATGAAGCGATGTATTCAAGGGAACTATATGTTCCCCGTGTATTTTCATGACTGCTTTCTATGGAGTGGACCTTGTGCCACAGATGTCTTAGTGTTTTGGGGCCTCGATGGTCCAGGAGACACAGAGATGGGCCCAGGGTTCGCGTGCCTGGGAAAGCCAAACCTCCCTGAGCAACAGAGGGAAATGTAGAGCTTTTGAGGGCAGAGGGACAGGGATCAGAGGAGACAGGAGGGGGGTAAGGACAGAAGCCCGCAAGGTGGGGAGACGAAGCTGGCATCACTGGGGACAGAGTGACCGATGAAAACTGACGCCATTGTGTTGGTCAAAGGACCAGGAAGTTGCAGAGCTCTTTGCAGAGCTTCAAACCCCTAAGCCCCAAAGGCTTTGACAAGCTGGAGGACGGACAGGAAGGGTGGTTTGAGTTTACTGGTAAGAATCAAGAAAGGGCCTGCCTACCGCACGGCTTGGGGCAGGGACAGCTCGCATGGGGCAGTGGTTGAGCTTTCTTTAGTCCAGAAGTGAAGTCAAATCTTCAGAAGAAGATTCCAGAACTGGGGGCCACAAAGACATGACCATGGCCTTCCTGGCTTGTAAAAGGGGCCCAGGATACTTTCTCTCAGCGTCAAGGGACGGGGAGCCCCCATCTGACCCCTGCTTTTCCGTCTACTCCGCTTGGCCCCTAGCAGACTCCCAGATCTTGATTCATTTCCCCCTTCCTCCCTGAAATTCAGCGCAAATGGTCTGAGATTCAGACCTAAGTGCCTTTCTCAGGAGAGTGTACGTGACCCTGAAGCAGGCCAGGAAAGGACTAGGGGCTGACTCTCAGAGCCCTGCCCTGAGAGGACCAGCTGCCTGGGGTTCATGACCCCTGGGCTCCCTCCTTGCCTCTAAGACCAGAGTCATGCGCGCATCAGCTGAGCAGACAACACAGGTTTCAGAGGAAGAGACCGTTAGGGCGCCTGCTAACAGAAAACGACACCACCAACCACACAGCCGCTTCCAGATTAGGAAGTGATCAGTCATTAGTTAAACTTGTCCAATTACTCAGAGAAAGCTGGGTTCTGCTCAGTGAGGAGGCTGCCCTGGGGACCTGGTGGTCCTCACTCCAGTCTGAGGGGGGTCAGTGGAAAAACCAGGGACCTCCATCCGCCCCCTTCCCCGCCATACCCACTCCCAGACCTGAGGCTCCACGTGCCTCATGAGCCCCCTCCTCGCGTTTTCCCCCCTCAGCTTCTCTGCAAACTCAACAGCTCTGGTACAAGATGCTCAGGTCCAAGCACCACCATGTGCCCCCTGGGTTACCCTGGGCAGGTTATTTATCATTATTATGCCTCCGTTTTCTCAACTGTAAAATGAGACAATAACATTACCTGCCGCCTAGACCTGTCGAGAGGATTAAGTGACTTCATTTGTGTAAAGGGCTCAGGCTAACATCCCGGCCTAGAGCGAGAGCTTCGTAAGCATGAGGTATTAGGATTCTCAGAGGCCACCGCCACCAACAAGGCCATGCTGCTGCCCTCGGGGTTGAAACGGAAGGTTTCGTTGTTCATCTTACTGTCCCCTCTGACTTAGCTTCGCTTCCTGTATCGTGGTGGCATCGTGACCACAAGTAAGAGCTGGGCATAAAAGAGCTTTGAGTTTTGGGGAAGGAGGGAGAAAGGATCAATCCACCCTCTATCATTCACCCTCCAAGGAGTCGCTGCAACAGAAAATGTAGGAGATAGCCGGAAGGGGACTCAGTGTGGCATTCCAGCCCCTGGGCGAGCAAAGGATGCTTCATTCTAGCCTTGGTGTACATATATTTTTTCTGTCTTTCACAGAGTTGAAAGAACTTCCTTCTGAATCTATCAGGGTTCTGGTCACAAGCAACAGAAACCTAAGAGATGCTAAGAGAACATTCTGGAAGACCCTGGGGTTCACGGCATCAATGAGAGGATGAAGAAATAGCTTGGAAAGTAAGGAGTAAGGGAATCCTCAAAGCTGGGCAGCAGACTCTGTATGGCTGTGACATCTCTGCCGCCATTGTCACTGGACATGGTCGCTACCTCAAAAGGCCGCTACAAGCACATTCTAACTGTCCCTATGTCTTTTCACTATGCACCCCAAATTCCAAGCCGGAATGTATGATTGGCTAAGCCAGGTTACCTGACTGGAGCCTGGCTATCAGGATTGGCCGACCCTAGTCACCTGACTGGGCCCTAGCTGCTCGGATTGGCCCCACCGGGTCACCTGACTGGCCTGGCCATCAGAGCAAAGGACAGGAAGGTCCCTCCCTTGGGCTGAGAAGTGGGTGGAGTGAAATTGTATCTTGCACCCCTTCCCACAATCGGGGGTTACCCCAGATATACAAAGTCCACTGCCCCAGTCCTTAACGTTTTTCCCCTGACCTCCTCCCCAGTTCGCCTCCTGGTCTGCCCAAGGTCAGTGCCATGTTAGCAACTTCCCCAAGTCCTTCGCTTTAGGGCAGACAAATTGGAAACCTCCCCAGGGCGGGAGGACGGTAAGAATAGGCTCTATTACAGAGCAATATCCTGAAGGAGAAGCGAGCCATTTGGACGGGAAGACGGAGCCGGCGAATTTGGCTTGTCTCCTTGTATCAGGGGCAAGATTGATTTTATTCATAAATACTCTCGGTGATCTTGAGCTCCAGAGCAGGCCGCCAATGGCTGCTAATGAGTATCTTTGACTTTCCCTGTACCCACCACCACCACCACCACCACCACCACCCAGCCCAGATCTTTCTTGCCCCTTTCTTTCCTGTTTTATCAACTTTATGTATTTATTGGAGAAAATCCTGGGGAAAGGGATCCTGAGAGCCAGGGCCAAAGTCCTTGAACTTGGCAGGGGCCTCAGCATCACCAGACTATCCCCAGCCCTTTTATTACATGACTTTCCATCTCTCACTCGACCCTACTTTGGGGCCCCTTCCCTGCAGAATAAGCAGCATCGGGCCTTCCTATAGAGGCCTCGGGCCTCTAACTCCGTCTCCGCAACGGAAACCTACGTCTCCCTTCCACAGCCCAAACCCATCCCAGCTTGTCCTGTCCCCACTGACAGATGAGAATAATTGGTGCCTGTCCTCCGCGGACCCTCTCCATGTGGGTCTGTAGACAATGGATTTCAATTTGATTTAAAGCCTGTGTCATGCTGGTTTAAAGAGAAATCTCCACAGAAATTAACCAGTTTAACATTAGGGGGCTGCTCAGCAGAACATGTATGTGCAACTACGGAGGGTGCGCCTTTTCCCCAGCAGACGGGACGCAGGGTGCCGAGGAGGTTCGAACGCCCTGCCCAAGGAAGGCAGAGCCAATGCTCCCAGCATAAATGGCCCAAGGCCACCAGGGCATGGCTGGCACTGACCTTGGGTACACCTGTCCCCAGCCGGGGTGAAACTGGACTAACTGGTGATTCACTCCTTTGCTCGATCACACCTTCATCCATCAAGCCAGACATGCGTCTGGCATGAGCTTCCGCCTCGACTCTCGTCATCTGTTGCCTGAATTGTCTTAGCAGCTGCCTGGTGATCCTCCTGTCTCTTCCTCAACCAACCCACCGTCCCCACCGCCCTGCACTGCCGCAGGACAAACGTCCCCAACACAAAGCTGAACAAGCCACCCTCCCAGAGGAAGCCCTGGGATGTCCCCACATTGCCCACAGGATCCAGGTCCTTGCTCCCAAGTGGGGAGCGGCTCTTCCCCTCCTGGCCGCTGCTGAGGTCCCCAGCCATCTCCCGCACATCCCAGCTCTCGGATATGGTGAGTTAACGACACTGGTGTTTCATAGGACCGCGCATGCTAGTCCCTCTGCCTGGAACACCCACTCACTGCAGAGCGGCTGCCAAGTTTATTTCTCTCCCCAAACCCTGCCAGCACCATCGCTTCCCTGGGGGCTTCCTTCAGAAGGCGGACCATCACTCCCTCCTCCGTCTGATTCCTATACTTTCCTGTACGTTTGGCCCATGCGTGTTTGGTCACCGTTAACTTGAATGCAAGTTCTACGTGGTCAACCCCTTGACAAGCTAGGGCTGAGAGAGTCAAGACCCAGCCCAGCACAATGCCTGGCTCACGGCTCACAACACTGGCCTTGTGTTGAACCACAAGCACTGAGCTACGGATGGAGATGCACAGATCCAGCCCTGCCCCCAAGGACATGTTCTCACGGAAGCCCAGCCCTGCTGCTGTGCTGTCTTCTGATGTACCACACAGCCATGGGGGGAGGGGGGGTGTCATTTCTGTTGGTTGTTCACCAGCATTGATCTGTCCAAGACTTATTTGGGGTGGGGACTTTCTAAGCTGCCTTAGATGCATCACTTGATTTAAGCTTGTGGTTCTCAGCATCGCCTGGGAACTAGTTAGAAATGCAAATGCTTCAGGCACTCGCCAGACTCACTGAATGAGAGACTCCTGGGCTGGGCCCAGCCCACAGTGTGGTGTTGAACAAACCCTCCAGATAACGCCAATGCACACTCAAGCACACAGCCGCCCTGGGGAGTCACGGTCCCAATGTACAGGGGAGGGAACTGAGGCTCAGCCATGTTGGGTAACTCACCCAGGATGTCACAGTGAGGCTGCCTCTTGATTGGAACGCGTGGTGGGCTGAAACAGAGACCCTAAAAGTTAGCCATGTCAAATTCAGGCCTGCGAGTGTGACCTTATTTGGAAAAAGCATCTTTGCGGATGTAATTAAGTGACGGATTTTCAGAGGCGATTATCCTGGGTTATCCCGGTGGGCCCTAAATGCCACCACAAGTGTCCTAAGAATGAGGCAGAAGGAGCTGTGACACCACAGCGAGGAGGAGGAAGAGGCCACGTGAGGAGCAGGCAGAGATAGGAGTGATGTGGCCACAGCCCAGCAAGGCCGGCAGCCCCCGGAAGCTGCTCCCCACAGCCTCCCAAGGGAGCCTGGCCCTGCCAGCACCAGATTTAAAACTCTGGCCCTCAGAACTGTGAACGAATCCATTTCTGTTGTTTTGAGCCACAAGGTTTCTGGTGATTTATTACAGCAGCCCCAGGAAATGAATGCAGAGTCATAGAGGCTGGTGCCGCCCTTGGGAATTTGGTCAGACCCCACGATGAGAGAGCAAGATGCTTGGTTACAATCCTGCAGGCTGCCCCGCCTGTCTCTCCGCACACGTTTCCAGCCCACCGGGAGGGCTCTGCCTGTGCCTCCTGGAGAGGAGGTTCCCAGAGGGCAGGAAGTGGGTCCTGCTTGTCTTTTTATCCCCAGGCTTTGATTAAGCTTGGCTTGAGTGAATATTGCCATCTTGGGGCTCCATCCACAGGAAATGGCTGGAATTTCAGAGCTGGTTCCTTTTCAAGGTTAAGGCTCTTGTGCAGGAAAAAAAAAAAAATCTCTGTAAAAGTTTTCAAAGGCCAGGGAAGAGAGTGACTCATTCCCTTTGAGAGATTTCTTATACAAGTTTATCTCTGAAGTAGCCAAATGAATGGAGCCCCTGGGGGTCTTGTTAAAAGGCAGGTTCTGATTCAGCCGGTCTGGGCTGGGCCTGAGAGCCTGCATTCCTAACAAGCTCCCAGGGGGATGCCTGGGCTGCTGGCCGGTGCACCAGGCTTAGCGTGGCAAGGCTGTGGGCTGTTGGCTCTGGGAGACTCTCTAAAAATCACCTGCTCTCACCCCCCCCCAAGACAAAGAGAAGGAAACTGAGGCCAAGAAGGGGCCATGGCTCAAGGTCCAAGGTCACAGCCCTGGAATCAGTATTTGATGCCAACCTAAGCCATGGGCTCTAGCTGGTCAAGGTGAGAAAGGGGACGGTGGACCTTCCCCTTGGGGTGAGAGGCCCCCTCCAGACCCCGCCCCACCGGCTCATCTCCTGCTCCAGATTTTAAAACAAACGTCAGCTGCCAGGCTGATCGATAGGCCCGCTCATCTGTGAGGTTTGAGGCTCTCTCCACAGATGTAATCAGGGCTCCAGAGACGTCCTGGCAGCGGGCATGTGGGGAGGGAGCACAGTAATACATTTAATCAAGGAACAGATGGGGAGCTGATAGAGTGTGTAGAAAAATCAGGTTTCTGTGATAACATTCTCTTCCCCACTCAGCCCCCGCATCCCCATGGCTTCTTCTGCAAGAACTCCCAGCGCCAACTCCAGCCCTGCCCTTTTCTAAAGATGTGTTTCCAGGGACGTCAGGGCTCCGGAGATGCGGGTGGTGGGCATGCAGGGTCACTTGCTGGGCCCTGCCCCCCCCCCAGCGCCCTCCTTCCTGTGCCTCCTCCAAGTGGAGCTGGCCTCCCCTCTCCAAGCAGAGCCAGAGGAGGCCAGAGACCTGACAGGCTGAGCGCTGGAAGACTGCGCACAGAAGGCGCCTGAGATGCTGTCAGCCACAGACGCCTGGTCATGTGCAGAGAGTAAATTGAGCTCATCTGTCTGTCTATCATCTCCTTGCCCACTGCCAAGTTCACAGACCCTCCGCCCCCAGATTCCTTCAGGCGTATCTGGGTCCAAGGACAGGATGTATCAAGACTCGACAGCAGCAGTGGTTCTCCACCCGGGGTGGCTGCCCCCAGGAGACACGTGGCAGCGGCTGGAGACATTTCTGATTGTCACCGATTCGGGGAGGGTGCTCCTGGCCTCTAGTGGGTGGAGGCCAGGATGCTGCTACACACCCAGCAGGGCACAGGACAGCCCCCACCCCAAAGGATGATCCCACCTACGCTGTCAACAAAGCCCGGATTGAGACGCCTGCTCTGCACAGAGCCAGGTGACCACCGGCTGACCTGCCCCCAGGTGGATTCCTCTGGCTTTTCCCATCTGCCTTCAGTCCTACCTACATTCCCTGTCTACCTGGGTCCTCCCACAACATGTGTGTGCATGCGCACATGCCAAGCGATGTGGCATTAAATGGTCATGATTGACGCAGGCGGGCTTTTTACCAAGGGGAGTCTCACGCACGCACGGTGATAACACCGTCCACCTTCCAGGCTGCACAGCAGTTGCATCATTTAAATAGTAGGTCAGTGCTAAATAAATGAGAGCCTGGGATAATTTCCCCTCCTGCGTGCAGGCCCAAATCTCTTATTTAGTCCCAGGAAGTCCTCCTTATAAGCAGAGGTATGTGTGTGTGTGTGTGTGTGGGGGGGTCTCAATCTCCTCCCCGCCCTCATAATCCCCCCTCACTGCCCGCTGGCTTCACTCTGAACCAGGACTCTTCCTGCGCCAGGCCCGAGGCCAGCAGGCCTGGGAGGAATGGGGTGGGCCCGTGCAGTCTCCTTCAGGCCTGCTGCTGGCTCTGTCCCCTCCTAATACCAGTGATAGGAGAGCAGGTTCCCTGCCTTGGGGGGTCACTACCCAGAGCTGGGGGTGACCTCCTGTGGCAGAAGCCATGAGACCGTGCTCCTCCCCGCTCGCCCTGATCTTCCTGATAAGGCCCTGACATGTAAAGTGTTATTAGTAATAACTCAAACCCTCTGATTGACTGGTGTCAGTGTATCCCAGATGCTCAGCTCAATATGTTTAACGTACGTCACTGAGTCTTCTCGGCCATCCTATGGTGCTCTATTATCCCCATTTGACAAATGAAGAAACTGTGTCTCAGAGAGGCTGAGTAACTTGCTCCAGGTCACACAGCCAGTAAGTAAGCAGCACACCCAGGACTTGAACCCTCCACTGACTCCAAAGACCAGCCTCCTAGTAGCACCGCCGCCACTGCCCCTCGCTCCTTAAAGTGGTCTTCACACCAAGGACACCGCGTTACCTGGAAACCTGTTGGATGGCAGGGGCCCAGCTCCACCCCCAGTGCTGACACGGGATCTGCACACTCACATCAGACCCGGGTCCAGGGGTGAATTCCAGCACGATCCTGCAGGACGGCGACCAATCACTCTGCACTATCTGCTCTTTGTCTTGACACCAGCGCTGCTTCCCTGGAGAGAGAGAAGGGAGGTGGGGACCTGTCAGAGGTGCTAAGATGCCCAGGGGAACTGGGCGGGTCTGGAGCACCTCTGGGCCAGTTTGGTCCTGCTTATGGGAGGACCTGTGACCCCCAGGACTGGACGTCACCTGTGTCTGCTGTGTTCCAGCCTTCCCTCTGGATATTCAAGAATACTGACTTCCCACTTGAGAAGCCCCCTGCTTCCAAATCCCTGGACCCCTACGCTCCCTTTGACCCCGCGGGAGGCAGCTGTTTCTGTCTGTTCTCCAAGCCCAGGAGGCCCGATCTCCCATCTTCAAGAATAAATTTTTCCCTGGTCCCCACTTTCTGAGAATTCTCCCAACTGCCTCCTGCATATTTTTTTCCCCCTGTAACAGTCTTTCCCTCTCATTGGAAACCCTTTCATCTCTCGTTTGTGCTGGGACTTGGGGCTTCTCCTGGGCCTCTGAGGTGTTGTTTCTGTTACCAATTAGAGTATAAAAGTACAGCCATTTATCAAAGATACACATAAAGCAATACACAGGCTGCACTCACTGCGGAGAGGCGTGGGTCTGCAAACCTTCTGCAAACCCAGGTGCAGCCGCCTCTAACGTGTGCTGCTGTCTCCACCGCGCGCGGTCAGGAGGCCGAATCGCGTTTAGAGACGTTCCCTGTTAATCCCACAGGTAGTGAGGGCTGTTTCCATTTCACATCGGACGGAGGTGCACGGAGCTAAGTGGCTCCCTGAAATTCCAGGAGTAAGCGAGAAAGACGCAGCGGCAGAATTAAATCTCTGATGCCTTGTTTGATCCGTTTCTTACCTCACCCAGTAGGCGAGGATCAGCTGAGACGTCAAACTCTGCTGGGTGCCTTCGCTTCCGTGTATCCAGAAAGTTCTGTGAACAGGCTGTTCTCATGACATATTGTGGTTCACAGGATTACTAGATAGGCTTGAGATTTATTTACCCATTTCAACAGTATGTCTCCTCCACTCTGAGACAATGAAACAGATCATTTATCAGGAGGTGACTCCATTTGATGGAAACTGCTTAGAAACCGAGCGGGTTGAGTGCCCACTCTGCCTCTTGGTGACTCGAGGCAAGGATCTTCAAATATTTTTTAAAGTTGTCCTATTGAAAAGGGAATAGGTTTATTCTAAATGGTTAGAAGGCTAGGTATGAGAGCCAGTAGGTAGAAGCAGCAGGAGGTTATTTGGGTTTAAAACCATTGGCGCTTAGTGAACAACAGCAGAACAAGCACTTTTGAGCACTTGCCATATTTCAGGTACGCGGGACCCCTCTCCCTCACTCTCCTCTAGTTGCTCTGACCCCCATTTGGGTCCGTGATCTCAGAGAGGACGGTGGATAAAAGATCAGCGCTCCTAACTTTCGACGGAGCCTTGAGGATTACTCGTTAACCTTGTAAATCTTCCCAAAGCGCCATTGCTCTGATGATCCCCATTTCACAGACGAGGAGATGGAGACTTAGGCTCAACATCTTGTCCTAAATTCACGCTGGTGGTGGCGTTTGGGCTGGAGCCACATCTATGGGACTCCGGAACCCGTGTTAATGCTGGGCTTGTAATGAGCCTGGCAGGGACTGTAGCTGTGCTGGGCATCCCCTCCTAAGCATCATTCTGGCGAGGGCTGCCTGCTTCCTTCTAAGGCTCCCCCAGGCGCAATGACACGGGCTCTGCTTAAAGACACGCAACTGGGCCCTCATTTGCGAGCCAGCTGCTCTGTAAACACAGCTTTCTCCTCTTTTATTTGCATTCTCTCCCAGCTTCACTCTATGCTCTTGGAGGTTAAGGACTCCTTGGTGTGTACCCATGCCCTGCTCCACAGGGGGCCTGGCTGCCACTAAGAGATCCCCAAACCTTGGGACAATCCGAGAGCTCTGATGTAGGTGGCTCTGTTCCCAGGCAGGGGGCCCCTACCTTCTGGGAATGGAGGCAGGGAGGGAGGCTCTGCTTTGTAAAAGGGAAAACATGCAAATCAGTTGTCTGACTCCAATGCTCCCAGCAAGGGATCCAGGCACAGCCTGCCAGCACTGACAGAGGAAACGGTGACAAAAGCCACCCTGACAACAGTCACAGCACAGCATTTAAGGGCAAGCGTGGGGACCTGGGCTCCAGTCTACTCTGTTTTGCTAGATGGGCTGTAAGCTCCTGGACCACTGAACGAGGGAGGGAGATCCCTGCAAATTACAGACGTGAACATTGAGGCTCTGTAGATATGAACAGTGCAGGCGTCCACCCAGAGCCCTGACTCCCTTAGCATGATTATAAACATAGGGTTAGCTCTAGGGTTCCTTGAGAGGGGAGGGGCTCTGTCTGGCTCCTTCACGGCTATATCCAGAGGGCATTGTCCAGTGTCTGGCACACAGTAGGTGCTCAGGAAATTTGCATCGAATGACCTGGTGGTGACTGGGGTCTGGGAGGGGAGTCACCCAGCATGCAACTCCTCCCCTTATGCCCCCACCAGCTGGGTCCAGAGTTACATCTGCTCAGCAGGCAGACACTGGAGATGCTCTGGGGAGATGGACGTGCCCTCTGTGAGTTAGCTAATACATTTAAAGTCCACGTAAGGCGCTAACCAGGTGAGCGCTGCTTGTTTACAAGCCTGCATGGGTCCAGAATTTTCTGAAGAGAACATGGGCCACATCAGTGGTAACTTGAAAGTGTCCAGACCAACTCCAGGTGGCCACCTGCCAGGCCATAGCCACTGCCAAAGCAGGTCCCCTTGTATGGGGCCATTTGGCCAGAGCAGAACATTGCAGGGCAGCTGGAGAGCAGGCCCAGGCCTCAGCAACCAGCCTGCCCCCAGTGGCTTCTGCCTCCAGGTCCCCAGCCTGGTGACATTTGGCACTTCATCTGCAGGCTGGGGCTGGCGGCTCACGGAGGGCTGCAGCCTCTGGAAACAGGTCCAGGAAGGACTCTGAACACTTGACATTGGTTTTATTTTGGCTTCCGCTGAAACCTTTAGTCAGAAGAGGGAAATGGGTTTTGTATGGGGCCCGGATCGAGTCCTGACTTGATCCCTGGGCAAGTTATTGAGCCTCCAAGTCACAATTTCCTCAGCTACAAAAGAAGACTATATATATATAAAGCCCTTAAAAAATTGCCAGGCAAAAAACAATCAAGCAAGGAATGTGACCTGCTGATATTATCACGTTATTAACCCTCCAATCCCGGTACCATCGACAAGGGGGACAAACCAACAAGAAAATCCTGACCATTTCACTTGGGCCTGGTGGCCAGGCCAGGTCCCTGGCCCTTCTTCCTGTCCATTCCTCTTGACCTCTGACCCTGCTGATCCTTGTAGCCTGGCAACAGCTAGAGGCTCAGGAGGGAAGAGCCAATCCGTGAAGAGAAATTTCCACACACCTTTCCCTTTTCAAGGTCCTCGTTCCAGGCTGGATTTCAGGACACATCCCCCTGGCTGCAGCTGTGGTGGACATGAACATGCACCCCTCACAGCCCCCAAGGAAGGCTTGGAGCAGGAAGTGCAGGCAGGAGGGTTGCCTGACCTGAGGCCACAGCCCTCAGAGCAGCCCTGTGTCCAGTGACCTCACCAGATCAGGGTCTAAAGGTCTGGGCATTTGGCCCAACTTCTACCTGTGTTCAGTCCTTTTTCCTGGCCTTCCCTACACTGGGTTGATCCCTAATAAACATCATGCACCTCACCTCCCAATGTCTATTTCTGGAAAATCCAACCTCCACCAGCCACCCTCATGCACACATGCCTCAGTGCTGCCCTCCCAGCCCCACGCTCCAGGAGCCCCCTTGGCAGCCCCCAGCCCTTCCCTCTCTGCCACCCCCTCATCCCCCAGCTCTGCTCGCATCTTACCTGAAGGCATCGCTCTTTTCGTTTCCATTCTTCCCTCCAAAGCTCTTAATTTCCTGCTGCTGGCTGTCTGAGGAATTGTTTACCACCATAAACCACAATGCAATTCCATAAATATGTTATTTATCCTTCCTATTATTATTCCCCATTATTTATTTCTGAAACTCTATTATTAAATCTGAAAAGTGTTCCGTGATACACTGGCAATGAAAGACACTATATAAAGGCGAGTTTATTATTATTACTCTGTGATTAAAACAAAGAAGAAAAATGAACCGTAGTAAATCACACAGGATCCCCCTTTGCCCGCAGGGGCCCCTGCGCTTAGGTGAAGGACGGCCCCCCAGGGCCTGGGCTGGGGGAAGGCTGTCTCCTCCCTGGTGGCCAGTGGCCACTCTCCTGGCTCCTTTCACAGTGGCTGGCTGTCAGGGACACTGGGGAGACCCAGATTTGCAGGAGGCTCCTTTGCTGGGCAGAGTTTGTTCTAGGGAAAGCAAAAGCGATTCCGTTTGCAATCTTACTTTTCACCATCAGTCACTGCCGGTGACATGAAGAGGTAATAGAAGTGCCCAGGAATCTTGCATTTTATTTCCACTCGGCAGCATTTCTCTTGCAGGGGAAACATAAATTTGGCCGATTTTTGTGCAGATTTTGCAAAATTAGTCTCTCTCCTTGTAGCTCTGTGTATGTGCTCAGTGCAGGGACCCGGGGATGGTGCTGCCCTGTGATACGAGGTGGTCTCACAGGGGAGGGCCTCATCCAGGGAGAGACGTGGGGAAGGAAGAGGGGACCCCAATGGAAAGACAGCGGGTCAGTGCACAGGTGTAACAAGCGAGGGAACTGCGGAGGGGAGGCTTTCCGCATCACCTGGCCACATCCATCCTTAGTGCCACAGCTCTCTAAGCCTGGTTCCCTGGACCAACAGCATCGGTGTTACCTGGGACCTCGTTAGATATGCACATTCTCAGGCCCCACTCCAGACCAGCTGAATCAGGGAACCTGGGGGTGGGATCCAGGGGTCTGTTTGAACAAGTCTCCTGGTTGATTCCAAAGCACTCAGAGTGGGAGCATCACTGCTTAAGGGCATGAACTCAAAGTGCCATCTTGCAGGAGCATTCAAGACCTTGCGAGAAACGCAGCATCCTAAGCATCTCCAAGACCTACTGACTCGGAGTCAGCGTTTCCACAAGCTTCCCTTTTAACGGGCAATCCTCTCACCCATTAAAGTTGAAGGAGCACTGCCTTAGTGCTTTTGCCAGTCTGTTTGGGTCTGGTAGACAGAGGATACGAGGGAGCTTCTGAGGGTGGAAGCAATGGACTGGAGCTTTGGAGTGATGGAGAAACAAGGCAGACATTTACAGATAAAGGACTTGGGCCAATGGCTATTGGGCATCCGGGGGTTAATTAGAAAGACACAAACAATTGTCCGGGACTCGAACTTTTCCCACGTTAGAGTTAAAGGCAAAAATCATCTCAACAGGCTGAAGCTGGGATGTCTGACTCCTTAGGAAATGAACTGACATCTTGTCAACATTGTCAAATCTTTATGACATCCCCACCAAGAGAAAGCACAGTAGAGCATATGATTTGATTATTTTGTGATGGCCTTCAGGTAATTTTACACACTCTGGGGTGTCCCAAAATCAAGCGTTACTCGTTACTTGTCACCAGGTGGGGGGGATCTGTTGCTATGGAAACCATTGGAATGAGACTGGGATTTCGGATACCACCCCCGACTCTGACCCAGCGACCCACTATGTGACTTGAAGCAATGTCCCCCCACCTTTCTGTAGCTGACTCCCACTTCTTACCATGGGGATTGTGTGTGAATGGTTGTGGAACCGGTGTGGTCGTGGTGGGGCAGCGGGGAGGTCCAGGCCTATCTATTTCACCATCTTGCTGACCATCACTTGGCGCCCTCTTCTTAAATATCTGTTCTGTCATAGCCACAGGGATTCTCACTTGATCTTCTCATGCCCAGTGAGGTAGGTATCATCAGCCCTAGTTTACAGAGGTAAGAAGAGAAAGACAGAGAGACTGAGAAATTTGCACAAGCTCACACAGGTTCTAAGTGATGCAGCCAGGATTTGAATCCAGCCTGAGAGTTTTCAAAACCCACTGTCATTCAGAACAATAGATTGGGTCACCATTATTCTCTCTGGCCTCAGTTTACCAAGGTATGAAATGGGGAGAAGGGTGTCCACTTTAGTTTTCCCTCCCAGGTTTGTAGTGAAAAGGCAAATTCATAGTTCTTAAAGACTTCTAGCCATAGGAAAGGAAAGACCCCTCCTAGCCTCCTCTCTGCCCAGTGTGATGTTTGGCTGAAGCTAACCAGTATGGCAGCTACTGGCGGCGTTTCTGATTGGTCACTGCCCCGGCCTCTCTGGTTGTCAAGCCCTTGGAATATCACCCCTGCCTCTCCTCAAAGATGCAAGAGCTGATTGCGTGGGAGTGAGGACGTGACACAAAGTTCACTTGGCAACTTCCTGCCTTCACGTGAGAACTATTAGCAGCAGTGACACAGAGAGGATGAAGGGGCTGTGATGAATGGAGTCTCTAAACCACCTCAGGGACGACACTGCCTGATTAAGCTAAGTACTCCTGGTGGCACCAAAGCTGGCAATTGCTCATTTATTTATCTTAGAAGAAGAACTGATCTTTGCACCTAGACACTCCTTTATAAACGCTAAATGCCTCCCAGCTCAGACCAGTCTGGACACAGCTGCACAAGGACACGACCTTTTATTACCTGCCACTGATCCCTCCCCTCTGCCGGGGACCACGTGCAGTTTCCCAGTCACCCCCATGATGTGGTCACCCTCCCACGTCCACAGAAAAGCACCCCACTCACAGGGTGAGGGCCCCAGAAGCCTCAGAATTGGGCTCAGAGAAGTCATTGCCCAGCCATTCAGAGGACTAGGCTCCCCCACACTCAGGACCTTGGGCCCCTTGAGGAGTTCCCTGGGACAAGGCCAGGTGGGCCCTCATCTCACTAGGAGGTGGGGTGAAACGAGGCCGGGCAGGAAAGGGCAGCTCTGAGCCAACTGCTTCTGGAAGCCTGAGCAGAGTCCAGGTGGGCATTTTTGGAGGGACCCACAATGTCCCCATTAGTGGCAGCCATTTTCTCACCCTGACTCCAAGTGACAAAAACAGCAGCCACCAGTGAGCGCCGACCTTGCCAGACACTGCAAAGCCCTCTTTGCCTGCATTCCCGCACCTCACCCTGAAGGTACCACTTCCCTCCATTGTGGCTCTGCTTCTCAGGATCCCACTGCTGGACGGGCTTTTACAGGTCACATGGCCTCACTTCCCACACGAGGGAAGCGGCTGGTGCTGCTGCTCACACCTGGCTCATGCCACACCTCGGTTAAAACTTAGGCTGTGGGACGTGCCTGTTGAGGAACTGCATTCCAAGCCAACCACATCAAGAGGCAGGGTCCTCCTGCCCTGGCGGGAGGCCCTGCTGAGTCACCGCCACCAGGGAACAGGTGAGCACGTGCATGCTTGCATTCATTCATTCATTCATTCATTCATTCATCCGTTTACGTGTTCACTCGCTTGTTCAACAACTGTGTCCTGGTATGTGCCCTGTGTCATGAAAGTGAGGCCCAAGGAAGGTCAGGATTGCCTGGGAAAAGATCTGGTAGGCCCACAAGTGTTTGTTGAATGAATGAATGAATGAGCAGATGAATGAATGAATGAACAAACGAATAAAAGAAAAGCAGCTGGAAGTACAAGGACCAATAAAGTCTGGGAGGGGGCTGGCCTGATTACGAGGTCCCCCAAGGTTTGTGCACTAAGTTGACCAGCACAGTTGTCATTCTGTTGGCACTCCCACCCGTTTTGACACTGGACTTTAATTTCTAGGCATTTGTTGTTCTCACCACCTGAGGGCCAAGTCCCTTCCCTTCAACCGCCCCACCGGGGAGCCTGGAATGATCCGTCATCTACCTCATACAGCACCTCTTCAGCGGAGCTCCAGGTTCGGTGAGGGGGTCGTTTATTTCCTACCTGCAAACATCCAGGCTAGAGGAGTTAGTGGTGAGTTATGAGGCTGGGGGCCCCTCAGTTTCTCTCGGGTCGTATATCAAGCTGGGCAGCTCCAGAGCAGGTTGCCACACAGGTGCTAGGACATAGGACATTCCCCAGCTCCCACTGGCCACCTCTGCCAGGTGGTACAGGGAGCTGGGGATGAAAGCCCAGGAAATGGGGTCCTCTCCCGAGTCCGGTCCAAGGAGCCAATCTTCCCTAAGTGCCTGGGAAGCACGGGGCATCTGAGCAGCAGAGCCTCAGAATTAATGTTTCTGGCCTTTGACGAGTCCTGTCCTCTGGGACTCTGGGCCTTGCTGATAACCAAGCTCTGGGTGGAAACCATCTTTCCTACCTGGGCTTCTTTGGGGAGGAAACTTCTGGAAAGCACAAATCTGTACCCCGAGGACTATATCATCTCCTCCCTTTTGCCTCTGAGTTTGCAGCCTGTGATCCACCTCAGGGTCACTGCCGCCTCCGTTGTCTCCACAGTTTCTTCTCCACTCTCTTCAGACCCCTTCGCTTATTAACACCAATCTGCAAAACTAGCCGGGCTGTTTCCAGCCCCTGCAAGAGGCAGATACATAATGACAGAGTGACTTGGTGCAACAGTAACAAATTGTCCGTATTATAGCACTTTACATCTTGATATCCATTCTCCTCTATGGGCTTATCTGTAAACCGACTGAATTCACACTGGGATGCTAAGAAAATAGCTGTCATATAATAGATGGGGTCTCCCGGAAAATGAACATTTACAAATGGCTGTAGCATTTACTTAAAATGTCATGCCAATTGCTTGCTGTTGTCTTTATGCAATGAGATTGATTTTACTGCTCCTTTGAGTCCTCAGCCTTGATGGGTAGTTTTTAATGCAGCAGGGAGCACTTTTTGTGTTTAATCTATAAATATAGCCTGCAAAGGCTCTTTAAGGCACAGTCTCAGGAGCCGGCCGAGCCTCTTTTTCCGGATTCTCCTCTTTTCTCTTCCTCCTCCATCTTCTTGGAGAAGTTGGACATGGGCAGGGTCTGAGCCAATCTTATTCATGTATTCAAATGTATGCAGATGTATGCATTTTGTTTAACAAGTTAATTCATTTGCCAGGCCAGGCAGTTAGGGGTTTTCACAGTGTAATACCCACACTCGATTCTCCCTTCCACACCAGATTATGCCCTGGGGTTTTACTTGGGAGTTTATAGAGTTGGAGCCCAGGCTGGGGCGGAGGAGGGGCAGCTTGCCTCTTGCAGGAGATGACTCTGAGGTCTCCTTACGAGGAGACCCAGGGCTCTGCCCAGCCTCCCTGGGTGTCCTAGAAGCCATGGGGAGCCAGCCCCTGGTGGGCATGGCTTAGAAGGTGCTCCTCACCCCCCTCCCCAACATCATCACTTTTCCTCCCTTATCTCCTGAAAAACTACTTACAACCATCCCTTGGTTGGCAGCCCCAAATGGGGGAACACGATTTCCCTCAGGCCCCTTGTCCTATGTCCCCTGATCGGTGTTGCATCTCCCTCCTTGAGGAAGTGGAAAGGTAGAGCCTGCAAGGGGAAGAAAGAACAGAAGGCCTGCCGAGTTCAGAAGGAGTAGCCCACTGTGGTTGTCCCTCCCTTCTCCCTTCCTGGGAGGGAGTTCCCACAGCATGTAGTAGCCTTGAGATGGTCCTTTTCATCTCTAGAACCCTGGCCTCACCTGTGAGGGAGCGATGTCTTCATTCAAGGCGGTGAGAGTTTGCAGAGCTGGGTGAGATCTGAATTGCCTTTAGATGCTGGCTTCTCCTCCAGCCAAGGAGTTGCAAGCATCTGGCTGCTTGTTGCCACTAATGGTAATAATAAGACCTCACCTGGTGTCCCGTCTGCAGGAGAGCGTGCTCATATCATGCTGCTGGATCACAAGAACGAGACGAGGCGTTGGCGTTATCTCGATTCATTTGTTCAACAAATATTTATTGAGCACTTCTTTGGGCCAAGGGCTTCGCTAGGGGCTGAGAACAGATTGAGAAGCACAACAGACTCGGTCTCTGCCTCTGAGGGCATCTATACACTGGTGCGGATGGAGACACGTGTGTTACAGCTCCAGTAGGCCTGGTATCTGCCACACATGAGCCTGTGGGTGGGCTGCCTTACCGGCCTTGGGAGCAGCAGATGGGGAGGGATTCAGGGCAGACTTCCTGGAGGAAGCGTTATGGAAGCCAAGGACTGCGGGATGAATAGGAGCTGGCCACACTGGGACTGAGGAAGGTGGAAGTATAAAGAGAGAATGTTTTCCCCCAGAGAGGACAGTATTCTCCAAGGAACTGAAACTCAGAGAGAATGAGACTTCCCCAAGTCACATAATTTGGAAGCGAGCATGAGGCCAGTTTCTTTAACCAATCTGCCTTTGGGGTCCCCTAATGGGAAATTTACAGGTGGGGAAACTGAGGCCATGGTCAACCCAATTCTCCTGACTCTGGGGTCCCCCTTCCTTTCAGTCAGGTGAAAATCAATGAACCAGTTCCTTCCATGGAAAATGATCACCTCTCTGACAAATTGGACAGCTGTGGGTTTTCAACGCTGGCCTGAAAACATGATTAAACAGCATCTAAATAATGATTTAGATTAATCATCTGTAAATGACACTCAGCGGAGACAAGAAAAATAATAAAGAAAGCCAATGTGGTCAGAGTGTTATTAATTACTGAGGTCCAGGACCGAGCACCTTCAAGTTCAGTAAATGGCCGAAGGAAGGAGAGACACCCTTCCTCCACAGAGTTGCCGGCCTCTCCCGTCTTGTACCAAGTGCTGAAACCCTCAGCACCCGAGTCAGAGCCTTTGTGCAAAGTGGGACCAACAAATCGACTCATAGAAGCCTAGAGCCACGAGGAACCTAAGAGCTCACCTTGTCCAACCTGCTCCTCTGAAGAGGGGGCGATAGAGACCTGGACACAGGAAAGAGTGTTGTCTTCATTTGCTCAGGCTGCTAGAGCAAAACATCAAAGACTGGGGGCTTAAACACCAAGTATTGATTTCTCATGATTCTGGAGGCTGGAAGCCCAAGATGAAGGGGCCAGCAGACTCGGTTTGGTGGCTGGTGAGAGCCCACTTCCTGGTTCATAGACGGTGCCTTCGCACCTGTCCTCACCTGGTGGGAGGGCAAGGAAGGGCTCTGGGTCTCTTATCAGGGCACTAACCCCATTCATGGGGCCCCACCCTCATGACCTAATGTCACCCTAATGGTCTAGCCTCCAAATACCATCAACATTGGGGATTAGGGCTTCAACCTATGAATTTGGGGGGTGGTGGTGGGGGAACACTGACATTCAGTCCCTAGCAGCTAAGTCTAAAATCAAACGAATTGGTGCTGGAAGAAGAATTAGAAAGAAGATCTTTAGATCCTTTTGCGCTAGTCAAGCCTTCAAAATGCAAGTGTTCTAAGAAAAGCAGCTACAGGCACTGCCTTGAAAGGTCCACTCCCACACCTGGTGCAGGGGACCCGTTGCCCTGGCAACCACTGACAGGCGAGACTGCACTCTCACCAAAGGCAGCTAAGGGTAAGCCAGACAGACGGGAGGCCAGCAAGAGTTCTCCATATTGGACATTAATTGTGTTGGTGATCTACTCTTGGGTAACAAGTCAATCTCAAAACTTCGATTAAAACTCTAATCACTTTATGACCTCTCATGGTTTCTGTGGGTCAGGAATTTGAACAGATCACAGCGCCTATACCCTTCGCTGTCCGGGACCTCAGTGGGGAGGCTGGAAGGCTGGAGGCAGCTTAACAGTTTGAGGCTGGAGCCATGTGAAAGCATCGTCCCTCACAAGTTTGGTGGTTGGTGCCGGCTGTTGGCTGGGACCTCAGCTGGGCTGTCAGCCAGCACGCCTATGTGGGGTCTCTCTGCGTGGCCTCGCTCGGCATTTTGAGCAGTATGGCCGCTGTTCCGAGATCAAGTATCCGTAGGAAAGCAAGGGGACGTGCATGGCGTTTTTATAGCGTAGGCTTGGAAGACACTTAGTGTCACTCCCAGGTAGTCTACCGGTCAAGGCGGCCACAGAGGTCCTCCCAGGTTCTGGGGGTGGGGGGTGAGGGAGGGGAGTATCAAGGTCAGACTGCGAGAAGAGCTCATGAAATGAGAGCCATCATCGGGGCGGACATCTTTGCAAAATGCCATCTGTGCATAAGCGATCTAATTAAATTCATTTATTTAAAAGCAGATTTACTGAGCACCTGTTGTGTGCCAGGCACTGCGCTAGGGGCTCTCCTCATCCTTCTCTTGGGGAGTCTGAAGAAAAGCTCATAGCAGCTACAGAGGCGCCACAGAGAGAAGACGCTGGGGGCGTCCCTGGCCACTGGTCTTGCCCTTAGAAGCAGCCGCCTCTCTGTATAGACACTACTGTCCATCTTTCTTCTATGCCCCACTGCCCTGCCCCCACAAAGGCAAGGTGAAGGCTACGTGGCATTGCCACGACAACCCGGGGTCTGGCTGGGCCTCTGCTCCTGCCATATGGCCAGTGCAGCCCCCAAGTCCATGAGTCTACCAGAGGAAGAGAAATCTGTCTCTGCAACCTCCCACAGAGCAGGCTCACAGGTCCCCCAATTTTCCCTCTTGCTGATCACAACCCAAACACCCTGACTCATCCTCTCCTTGCACACCCCCCAGCAGAGCCAGGGATCTTTGCTTCTCCTTCCTCATTCACAGAAGCTGTACCGAGGCTCCTCCTGGCCCCAGCACCCCCCCTCCCCAATCCCCTCCGCAATGGGCTGAAGCCCCATGAGGCACCTGGATTTGCTTCTCCCTCCTCCAAAAAGATTTCTGATCTGAAATTGCCATCTTTATTTTCAAGGCACCCCTATTCACTCTCGAAGGCCTCTCAGAGGCCCCTGATACTTGATTACAGCCAGGCATGGGCAGCTCACTCCCACCCATGTCATTTGCAGACAGCTGTATACCTTAGGGAGTTCTACAACCTTGTTCTTAACATTAAACTCACCACTAGATCCTCTACTGTGACAGAAGTGCCTCCTTACTTGGACCCACCAAAATAAGTGTGGATGAAGGGGTCTCCCAGGCAGGGCCAGTGTTCACGTTTATATATTACAAATAGGGAATCTTTGAAAAAGCTAATTGTGGTGATGGGTGATGCTGGGGACTTCTCAGAGCGAGATGGGGATGGTTTTCATGAAACAAATGTGTGCTGTGAACCCCTGAAAAGGAAGGGGGCCAGCAGCAAGAGGGTGAGTCTAGCTGATGTGTGGGTAAAGGAGGGAGGGGCAGGGAGGATTGTCAAGACACAGGAGAGCTGTGTAGGAAGAGCTATGTTGGTTTCAGACAGGAAACGGAGGTCACGGGAAAGCTGGATAACTTGTTCCCGAGCAGATATGATGAGAGGAACGGCTAGGAGGGAGAGCAAGACCAAGTTAACATGAAGCCATCAGCATTCCTAGGGGCGGATGGACGCCAGGGCAGCCCCAGGGTGGCTCATGGGGAGGATGGCGCTGGGGCAGCTTTTTCCAGAGAAGCCAAACTGGGGAGACCTGAGGTCCAAGCAGAAAAACCTCAGGCGTAAAGGGGAGAACTCAGGTGGACTGGAGTGTGGGAAGGTAGGGTGGCGTGGCAACAAAAGCTGCAACTTTCATTCGATCATTTATTCAACACTTAACTGGATTTCTTCTCCGTAGGAAGCACTGACTGGACCCCCCACGCCCAGCCCAGGGCTTTGAGGAGGAACTGGATGGACCACAGCGCTGTCACCTGGGGAACCGAGGACTGACAAGAGCCAAAGGTCATTCTCAGCAGAGCGGAATACGCAGTATGGGTCCCCCCCCCCCGAGAATGCCACCGAGGGAGGATCTCACTTTGGGGTGTTTGGGAGCCAAGGAGGAAAGGCATCTCCTGTATGGAGCAGAACCTTTTTTGTGTCACCTGCAGCTTAAACAAGCCACGCCCTTATTTAAAATTCCCTACAGCGGTTTCAGAGTCCTCTGTGCCTGTCGCCTCTCACCCAATGGTCATCTCTTTCTCCCTCCCCTTGTTATTTGAACCTCTCTGGACCCACCTCCTGGACCAGACCTGCCACTTCTCTGGGTCCTTTCCAGGAAGTTACCCCGAGACAGGTAGTAAAGGGGAGAGCTTCTCAACCCGTGTGTTACCCAAAGCCGATGGGGCAGGGTGGGTTGTCACCACTTGCCTTGTCTGTGTCCCCCTGATTCAGTGGCTCTCAACTGGGGGGAGGCTGCTTGTCTAGGGGGCATTTGGAAGTGAGCAGGGGTGGTGTGAAAATGGCCCTGGGGTGCTACTGGCATTTAGAGCATGGTGTGCCCAGCATCATGCGGTGCCCGGAACAGACCCCCGCAGTGAAGAACCACCCCCAACACCAATGCACCTGCCGAGAATATTAAAGGGGAGCCCTCCCACCTCTCCTACCCCTCACTCACTCTTTCTCAAGATCTGCCAGCTACTGGGGACAATGCCCCAACTGCGCACGCCCAGCTCGGCCCCTTTGGCTTCGCTTTCTGACTCACGGGAAGGGTACCATCCAATCTGCCCACGGGGCAGGGTTTCCTCCTCCAAGGCAGTCATGGCAGCTGCTTTGGGGGTATTTTCAATTCAGCAGGGAGCCTGTGGAGCCCATGATGCCCCCACACCATGCCAATTCAGCTCGAATGGGAGCAAAGCTGAGATTCTGAACTCCCCGGGTCCATGTCTCAACTGGTTCCAAACTGAGTGATGAACCCAAGGCTGTGACCAGTCATCACTCCTCCCGGCCCAGCAGAGGTCCTGCTGAGGAGGAGGGTGCATCTGCGCCCAGAGCCTGCAAACCCAACCAACAAAATCCACCCATGGGATTTGCAGGAGTGGGCATTCCCTGTCCCCACTTTGCACACCTCCTGTCCCTCATGCACTGGATGTCACATTTCTCCGGAAACCAAGGGCAATTGAAGGACAGCCTCGAAGCCACAGTGCAGGGATGGGAAAAAGTTTCCTTTTCCTTGTGTCTAAGGGCGGGGGTGGGGATGGGGGCTAGAAACATGCCTTTGATACATCTGATCAATGTGAGAAAATTGTTCTTTCTTTTTTTAAATTGCTCTTGGCCATGAGGACACCTGCACCCCATGTACCCTTTACAGTTGTTCTGTTTTTGGCTCTAAACCAAAGGAAGACAGATTTATGCCCAGGCCAGCTGCCTCCTCGGACTTCCATCAAGGACAGGGGTAGAATGAGCATGCCCCCGTCTCCCTCACAGCCCTTTCTGTCCCTTCCTGGACAGCAGCAAGGACTAGGGCTTTCCAGAAGCCACCTAAGAAGAAGTGGCGCCTGCCATGGGCCCGGAAAGAGCGGCCAATCACAGCTGCTCGCGAGCTGGCTGGGGACTGGGATGAGAACTCCCCACCTGCACCACAGCTGAGGTCACTGTTTGAAAGTGGCCTTGGCTTCATTCAAGGATGCAAGTGACCCTTCCTCACCTCTCGCCTACAGGGAGCTCCGGCTCCTGCCTCCAGCCCTGCCCCAACTGCAGCTCCTGAAACACGTGTCAGCCCTGCACTTTAGGCAGGACCCGAAGAAAAAGCGCCAGCCTCCCCTCCTCCCCATGTGCCTCACTCCAGCCCCGCTCACTGTGGGCACCATCCCCAGGCCGGAAGGAAGCCCCCAAAGTGATAGGTTTTTGCAGATTCAGACCCTGGGCCAGGCACTGGGGCACTGGCAACGTCCTGATGGAGGAGAAAGGCTTTCTGGAGGTGAAGGGCAGACAGAGGTGCTGCTACCCACATGAATAAATCCAGCCGTCCCTGGGCTGGAGCCGCCCCTGGCCCTAGCAGGACTCAGTTCTGATTCAGCACTGCGGGGCTCCCCCACATGCACCTTCCTCCTCAGCTGGGGATGCCAACAGCCTGCTGTGGCCTGGGTCTCCACGTGGTTTCTAAGACACCAGGCTGCTCAGCTTAGCCAGGCCCTGCACAACCTCTCTTTCCAAGGCCAGAAGGGCCCTTAATACCTTCCTTCCCAAGAGGCCCTTCCTGGACGCGTGCTCCCTACTCCAGCTGGTGTCCCCTTGCTGCTGTGGCCTGGGGGATAGGGGAGGGGGTGCTGCTGGCTCCTACAGAACTCCAAGGGTTCCTGGCTTCCCATCCATCTCTCCTGCCCATCCTGCTCCAATCGCCTCTGTCTACGTCAGCTCTAGGGTCTCCTGGACTGAAGGAATGAAGGGTGAGTGACGGAAGCATTTCACAAAGTGTGAAAGCCTTCTGAATATAAGAAATGCAAACTTACAAAGGCCTCGAAAGGAGAGAGCAATTGTGCTCTCCTCTGAATGGTTTCCCATTGGGGGTGTGGCCTTTGGCAGAATTCCGATTGGACTGGACACCCCCAAGACCAAGGAGAAAGGTGGGAGGACTGGGGTAACTGGCTCTTGGGCAGGATCCACACAGCAGGACAGACTTCATCTCCAGGCTGTGAGAAAAGAGGTGCGCAGGACTGGGGGTGGGCAGCCGGGGGGTGCCCCACACTACCCTTTCCTGAATAGCCTGCAGGCTGCAGGGGCTTTGCCCCAGTCTCTGCCGTTCCCTTTGAACTTGAGGGAGAAGGCCTGCAGGACTTGGGAGTCTCGAGGGACCTGGCGGAGCCCACCATGCCCAGCCTCTGACTCAGGAGTCTGGGCCATCAGCCAGAGCCCAGGAGCCTGCAGCCTGCCAGAACCCCCTGGCGAGCGGGAGAGATGGCATCACTCTGGGCACCGGGTGGAGGGTGATCCACAAGCTGGCACAGTGGATGGGAACAGATCTAGTTTGAGAGTCTCCGAAGATGATATTACTCAGCAGCCTCATGCTTTTCATCTGGAACTTATTGGAAAAACCTTGCTGAGGGGGATCAGCTGCCTCCTGGCTCCGACGCCCAGCTCCCAGCCAATTGGCATTCAGACCCTTTAAAGTATTACTTCTCGACACCATGAGCATTGGATGTTCCTGACAGGATAAGCCCGCCACAAATTAATACCTGGGGCAGATCCTAAAACACAATTCCTCCTGGCTGCAATAATTCCAGCCAGCCCCTCTATCTGCACTGACACATGAGGTAAATCTCTCATCATTGCAATTCATACATTGTTTTTCTCCTCCGGTACCTGAAACAGCCCAGACTATAAACTTTACCTCCTTGTATGATTATCGATGTGCTTATGGGGTGCCCAGGCTTCTGTATCACCCGTGACAAGCCAAGGACCCCGTAGCTGCCATGAGGAGCCTTCCCACAGGTTGTAAGCAGCCATTTGTCCCAAGTTGGGGCTGAAGTCAGTGAGCTGATGTCTGGGAGATAACGGAGGCCCCTATCTCAGGGCAGCTGAGGGTGGCAGCAAGGGAAGGGGAAGGGGAGCTCAGCCCCTGTCATACAGGAGGGACCAGGGTATTAGCGGGGGCCAGCCAGGACAAGAGGGGGTCCCAGGGCACCAATTCCAGCTGCCCGTCCAGCTGTGGGCCGACATGAGCCAGGTAGAGTGAGGAACCTGCTGAGGTGCTGGGCCCGAGGGACTCTGGGAATCTCCACGCATCCTGCCTCATTCCACATTCTACTTGTTGCGGAGCACACCCCAGAAAGCCAGACCTGGGTCCCAGCCCCATGGGCCTTTTGTTTCTCCCTCTGCAAAATGGGATGTGACACTGGTCCTGCCTGCTGCACAGAGCCACAGGGGGACAAGATGCATATTGTCAACGGTAAAGATGTCCAGGCTGGGGCCCAGGTGCCCAGAAGACCCCTAGGACAGGTTGGACAAAACAAACCTGAACTTCAGCAGGTCAGCAGGACTTGAGAGCATGGCGAGGGTGGGGGTGGGGTCGGTATATTGATGTCCTGTGGCTGCTGCAACAAATCACCGCCAATTGGGTGGCTTAAAACAACAGAAATTTATTCACTCACAGCTCCGGAGGCCAGAAGCCTGAAGCCACCCTCCGGAGGCTCTAGGGGAGGACCCTTCCTTGCCTCTTCCAGCTTCTGGCAGTTGCTGGAAACCCTCGGCATTCCCTAGCCTGTGGCTGCATCACTCCAGCTTTGCCTCCAGGTCACGTGGCCGTCTTCCCTCTGTGCGTGGCTACGTCTCTCCTCTTCTTATAAGGGCACCAGTCACTGGCTCTAGGGCCCACCCTGAGCCAGGGCAACCTCCCTTTAATCTGCAGAGGCCCTATTTCCAAATTAAAGCCACGTTCTGAGGTTCCAGGTGGGCATGCATTGGGTGGGGGACACTATTCAAGCCACCATAGGAGCAGTGAGGGGCTGCCTCTGCCGGACATTCTTTCAACAGAGCCCACCTTCTGGATACCTGCAGTTTCCCTCCTGTCAGCACTCCCTCCAGGGGACACTCTTGCTAGTCTGTCCCAAGGCAAGAACTGCTCAGAAGCCAGGGATATCACCTCATTCAACTGCTCCTTGAAGACCTGGGGTTCCCAGGAAAGCTCTGCCCCGAGTAGCCTCCAGCTCCTTGTCTGGCGGAAATTCAGCTGAGCACCTCCACAACTTACTCACCTGCTCTTAAAGAAGTAGCACCTGGCTTCCCCACTTTCCCTCTCCCCACAGCCCGACTGTTCCTCCAGGGCCTTTTTACCCACTGTGAGAGGCTCAGCTGCCACCCTGTGGAAGCCCATTCCCAAATTGCACCATTTAAATTATACATTAGCTTTTTAAGCAGCACTTTAAGCTGGCAGAGAGACAGATTTTTATCAGCGGTGAATGCCCACCTCGGGCTGCTAAATTTCATCTTGGGTTCCTGTGACGGGTAATAACTCTCACCTCCCTCCTTTTATTAAGAGACACGGACGGCGCTTAGTTCTGCGTGCCAAGAGCACAAGAGCCCAGGCCCCAGGTCTCACAGCTGGAGGGGCCTCACTCCTCTGGGCCTCCAGCCCACCTGCCGAGACTTCTCTGTCATGGCAACCGCTGGAGGGACCAGGAGGACCCCTGATGACCCCTGTCCAGGGTGCCCAGGTCATTCTGCCCAGGGACACGACATTCTCTCCACATCTCATGCCCTCCTGCTTAATTACCAGACAGAGGCAGTCTTGTCACCTGCTCTGTAAGTAAACAGTCCTGACATTTTTAGTAACAGGCTCTTCTCAAAGGTGCAGACAATTCCCTCGGGGCCAGTCTCCTGGAGACGGGCGTCCGGGCTGTTTGGCAGAATTGTCTGGCCAAACATACCTCTTGGGCACTTGTCCTTGTTAGGGCCCCCCCCACACACACACACACACTGCCCACTGGGAGGGGTCTTTGTTTCGCTAACCTCTTCCGAATCTCCACATCTTGCCTGTCCTGGATGACTTTTCTCCTCTCCCCAGCCAGGAGGCCCAAGGCCCTCTGGGGAAAATCTGTCAAAAGCAAAAGCAGATCTTCTAGTCCTGCAGCTGCTGTCAGGGTGGAGGCCCCCCCACCCCACCCCGCCCTGTCAGCCTGGAGGCTTTGCCATTGACCTTGGCACTTGGGAGAGGACCGGGGTCTCACGGTTAAGCTCTCACAAACACGGGTACCCCAGTCTGCCCACCATGTGACAAGACTTCCGAGAGACTTCTCTGTCCTAGATAAGTTGTTAAAAGCCAGGATCAATTTGCGTCTGAAAATAAGGTAGATCAATATGAAGAGCGCTGTCTGCGGAGGAATGTGTGTGTCCCTGCTCATCTGCTCCCTTCCTCACTTCCCTTCCCACCGGCACCCCCTTCCTTCCCCCTTTGATCTGTATCTCACCATTTTGTCATTCCGGAAGGGACAAGGCAGGGGACCTGGGGGTGTGGTCACGATGGGTGTAGTTGACATTCGGATGCTCCCAAGAAGAGCGTCCCCTGCCCTGTGGCTCACCAGACCCACTCTCCCTCTGCCTGCCCAGGGCCTTAGCCCAATTCTGACAAATCCAGCTGAGCTCGCAGCCCCCCGACTCATCTTGGGGAATGACAGGGGAAAGTGAACAGGGGCAGCGACCAGGAAGCCCCACTGCCTGTCTTAAATCATGGCTCTGCCCTCAACAAGGCATGTGACCTTGGATGTGGGTGATTAACCCCATTAAGCTTCAATGTCATTTGCTCATCAGGGATGATGAGCTCCTGCCTTGGTCAGTTATGCCTGACATAGAGTAAGCTCCCAATAAATAATAATAATAGCCCACAAATAAACAAACAGGTGCTTACCATGAGCCAGATGCTGTTCTTAGCACTTTATATTAACCCATTTCATCCCTGCAATAGTCTCATGATTACGTACCATTATTGTCTTCCCCGTTTCAGAAATGAGAGGCCCAGAGAGGTGGAGTAACTTGCCCAAGGTTGCACAGTGAATAAGTGCAGAGCCAGGATTTGAACCCAGGCAGCCTGGGCCTAGTACCCAGGAACTTCACCCCTGCCATTATTATTACTTTTGGTGCTGGATCAAGTCAGGGTCAGGGATGCAATGTCCAAAGAGCTCTGGTTCAGCCCTGGCCCTTAAGAATCTTCCTCTTCTTCCAAGTAGTCTCCAAGGTGAAAAGGGAACACTTGGCATGACTTAGGGTCTTGTCTTGGCAGAAGTTCCAGCCACTGTGGGTGATTTAACCTCGTCAAACCTGTTGTTTCTGCTATACTCAGCAGCTTTGCTTGGGAAATGACAATCAAGTAAGATTTAAAAGCCTGGAGAATGGACTATTAGTCTTATCAGTGCTAATAAAGGTGAAAGCATTTTATTTCCTGGTGTGAGTGTGGTTCAAACAACAAGAAAGGCCTCACTCTCCTCCCCATGGGCTCCGGCTCTCCCTGCCTCCTCTGAGGTCCCCCAGGGCCTGTGTCCCTGACAGCCTTACCCCACCATTAACTCTAACTTGCCACAGAAGTTCCTAAAAGGCCAGTGGGCAGAGGGGTGACAAAGTGTGGGCTGTGTGCCCACACTTGGTGTGGGTTGGTGATTCACTCAACAGACGCTCAGCTCATGCAGGCTCTGTGCGGGGTACCAGGGACATGGAGTGACCAAAGCAGAGATCCTACCCTCACACGGCCGGTGTTTTAGAGGGAGACAGACTATAAAAATCGACCAATTAGTATATGATGCAATGTAAGAAATATCTGTGCTTCAAAGCAAAATAAAGCAGGATAGCGGGGATAAAGACAGTGGGGGAGAGAGAGCATCTGTCATAGATGAAGCTGGAAACGGACGGGTCCTCACCTGGCATAACAGGGGAGATTTCATAAAGAGACAAAGATGTGGGCAGGGCCAAAGGGAGGCCATCAAAGAGGGTCAGGCACCCCGGACCAGCCAGCAACCCTTCTAGGCCTGAGCAAGCAAGGAAGGAGAGCAGTTACCCAAATGTGGAGTGAGCACCAGAACCTCAGTTAACTTCCCGTGTCCACTAAGGAGAGGCTGAATTCACCTGCCTTCCCGTCTCCTGCCAGTGATTTCCGTTGGCCAAGCCCAACCGGGAAGTAGAGGACAAGGGGGCCTGGTTGATGTGGTCTCCTCCATTAGCTGTGGCACGGAGCAGGGTAGAAAGATGGGGCATGACCTTGGAGGGCTGAATGGAGAAAAGGCAGCTCGGGGCTGTTGCTATTTTGTATAGGGTGGTCGGGGAAGACCCTCTGATAAGGCGACATTGGAGTAAAAGCCTGAAATGCCCAGTCCCCACCTCCCACTGGCATTCTATCCCCCTTACCCTGTTTTGCTTTTCTCCCCATCCTGACCAGCCACAGATCTATCCTTGTGCCCCTGAAGGAAGAAGGAACCAGACTGGTCTAAAAAAGTTGAATCAAAGGAAAACACAAACTTTCACATAAT
>NW_017731500.1:493984-510034 GCF_001890085.2 Hipposideros armiger | reverse complement strand
CACTCTGAGATATCCCAGACTTTCTTTTCCAGTGCTTACGACCATCCGTAGTTACAGTGTTGGTTAATTATTGGTGGTGGTGGTGGTGGCAGTGGCATGCGTAAGTGCTGATCTGTCTTCCCCACTAGGATGGATACTCCTTGAGGTCAGGAACCTAGTCTGTATTTGTGCAGTAAGGGATTAACCTTGACCAAAGAGATGTCTGGACTTTCCCCTCAGCTCCTGGGAGGTCACCTCTAAGCCCTTGGAATGTCCTGCCTGATAGGAGTGTCTTCATTTACCTGGAGACTTGGGCCAGTCAGATAGTTTATACTTCAATGTGACTTACGGTGGGAGTGGGAGACCTTGAGCCCCGTGGTATCAGTATGACTGCTGAGGGGCTGGAGACTGAGGCCAACCATGCAGGGTTTCTTTGTGTAACAAGGACCCGAGGCAACCTCTTGCCAACAACCATCTGGGAACTAAAGCTCTGAGTCCAACCATCATCAAGGAACCAAATCCACAGAAGTGAACTTGGAGATGAATCCTTCCCCAGTCAAGCCTTCAGATGGGACCTCAGCCCTGGTCGACACCTACTGCAGCTTGGAAGAGACCCCCAAGCACAGGATCTAGCTGAGCCATACCGATTCCTAATCCCAGAAACTGTGAGATAATAAATGGGTGTTGTCTTAAGCTGCTATGTGTTGGGGGTGATTTGTTACACAGAAATGGATAACTAATACACCCTCCCAATCTTTGATCAATACCAGGTCCTATCAAACTTCAGGTTTAGCAACAAAGCCGTGTCTGCTGAAGGCAGATGTTCTAGATTCAAGTCCCAGGCCTCCTACTTTGTGCCTAGTGACCTTGGGCAAGTTATTCAACATCAGCTCTCTCCTTGGGGCCATAACACTATCATCTATCTCATGGGATTATTGGGAGGATTAGCTCATTAGATCATACATGTAAAATGTTTACAGCAGTGGTAATATTTATAATATTTATTGCTCTCCATTATGTCACATAAATATTGATGATATTTGTTATTCTAACCCATCGTGGCTTAAGTTCCCACCTACATGAGCACATACGATTGATCACATACCACCCACTCGCCTGACCACAAGCCCGTGGAGAGTAGGCCCTGGGGCAGAGAGCAGCCTTCTGCCCCATTCCCGTACCCCCCCTCCCCCAGCCTTGAAGGCCAGGTCTGGTTCCCACAGCCTCGCAGCCCACCTCCTCCCCTCCACTCAGCACACCAGGGGTGGAGTTGCACACACAGAGGTCTAATCATGCCACTATTTGCAAACACATTTACAAACAGTCAGGATCCATTTCCCCTGATTGTTAAGGGGAATTCAATACCAAATCATTACAATTAAATCCCCTTATGGACACTCAGATCATAAAACTTTCCTCAGCAGGAGTACACCAACGCAGCTGAAAGTCATGGCTCAGGCTGCCATCAGAGCTCACAGCTGAGGGGTCCCTCCAGCCTGCAGGGCTCCACACTCGCTCTCAGCAGCAGGGTCACCCAGTTGTAGGCACAGAATCTTTCAGGGGTCATTTCAGTACTGGTTTAGGACCGACTCACTCACAAGAGTTTGCTCTGGAATGAGGGTGGTTCTTTCTACTGCTGTCCTAGGGACAGCTTGGCAAATCAGAAAAGCATATGGTGCTTGGAGCACAGATGCCTTTGTGGGTGGTGATGAATTGGGGGAGGGGGAGGAGGACATTGGGGGGCAGGACCAGACAAGGTTCCGTCCCTTTTCTACAAGGACCCGAGGATTATTACCTTGGCTTCTCTACCTTGGGGACTTCCCCACTTGGCATTGGGAAGTTTGTTCCACCCTGCAGCCAAGCTACCTGCGCGATGAATGCAGCTGGCGAGATTATCTGCAGGCCACACACGGGTGCTGAGGTTTGGATTGCAGAGAAGATAGAAATACTGCATGACAGGACAAGACGGGGAGAAAGCATTCTTAGAAGCGAGAGTCTGAGCACAATTTATGTCCTGGGTCATGGAGTTCCCATCACTGGCTTCCCCCGATAAAGTTTGACCCCCATTTACTTTTTTAAATTGCCTGTGGGTTTGTAGATGCCCGTGAGGATCGGTATCTCCAGTGTTCCTGCCGGGGCCTCCCCTGGGATATGAGCCGATGCGTCTTTGTTCGCTCATTCCTTCAAGGTGATGGTGCAGAGGTGCTGGGAAATGAGTGAGGCTGTGAGTGCCTGTTGCCACATGAGACCTGGTGCATGTGCGCGAGTGTGTGCGTGTGAGTGTGTGTCTTGTGGCTAACGAGCATCAGTAATATCTTCAGGAAGACAGGATCAAATAATTGCTGTCAGAACTATGCTTCTGATTAGCTTTCTATTCCCAAAGCTAATTGTCAAACTTCCTAGGCATCTGCTATTTTTCATAAGTGTGTTTGAACTTCACAAGTCAAGCGATTTATTTTAGCCGATAGTCAAAAACCCAGACAATAGTATATTTTGCATCCTATCTGGTCTAACATCCCCTCTCAACCCAACGACAAAGGTATGGAAAAGGCGATAAACGGAAGTATCATCCGCAAACTTACCCATCAGGCCCCGGAGTCAGGAGTCGTGTCCAGGTGATGAATGTGCTGATCCTAGGTGAGCAAGAGTGGTGCAATGTGCACGGGTACAGAATTTCTCTCCCCCAGATGCGGGGCCTGCTGGAGGAGAGCCGGCGTGCTGCCCTGAGGAGACCGCCCCTCCGTGTGGGACCCGAGTCAGACCTCCAGGAGGCTACGCTCTCTGTGGTGAGGATCTTGGTTTGTTTCATGCCACGTTCGGTGGGGAATGGGATGGTTCAGGGCTGCAGCTTGTTACCTCCAGCCTCCCACAGCCTTCATGCTGTGCACCTGCCGCCGAGGAACTGCCGATGGAGCCCCCTTCTGCAGTCTTGCGAGCCAACATCCCAACTTCCCCAACGGTTTCTCAACTTGCCTTCCCTCCATGGCTGGGGCTGCTAAACTGAAGGGCGGTCCTGAGGAGTGGGTATATGAGTTAGGATAGGCTAGGCGAGGCTGCAATAACAAACATTCAAAGCCTACTTCTAATTCCTGCCATATTTCCTCAGGGGCCTTGCCCCTGCATGTCACCATCCTTGGTCGGGAACCCAGGCTGACGGAGCAGCCACCACCAGGAACTTTGCTGATGACCACTGCAGAGGGAAGTCAGAGCCACCGTGGGTCTCACATTAGCCATTAAATGCTCAGTCCAGAAGTGACTCAACTCATTGGTCAGAAGTGGTCACGTGGTACCATCCAACCACAAGGGGCTAGTGCAACTCGGCCATGTATGTGGAGTAGGGCAGAAGCAGAATATCGGACAGATGGCACTTAGGACTATCACAAGGGTAGTTAAAGTGGCCCAAAGAGACTCGTTGATGAGAGCAATAAGAAAACAGACTTGATTCTATTAAGGAAGATCCTTTTAAACTTCCAGAGATGTTTCGGGGGGAATGGATTACCAGGGGAGGTGGCACAGCCATTTGTGTGGCCACCAGCCATAGTTGGGAGTGGAATTAAGTCTTTTAGATCCCTTCCAACTGAATGAAATCAGCCTTCATCTCTCACCTGGTTTTAAATCATCTTTGGCACAAGATCTTGGCTCTTCAGATTCTGGTAGGACTGGGCAGTCTGAAGAAAAAGCTGAAATTAGGAGATGGGGTCGAGGTCAGAGGCTGAACTAAGACAGACTGCAGTACACAGACTCCTGCTGTGGGCTTCATTACCCCTTGGTTAGAGCTCCGTGAGGCTGAGGTTAGTTTTAGTTCCCAGTCTGTGCTCACGTGAGCTTGGTCAGTTGAGCCTTGGCCCTGGCCTCAATTTCAGTCTGTGAGACACCTTGAAGCAGAGGACCCAGGGAAGCCCTGCCCAGATTCCTGACCCACAGAGATGATTAGATAATAAATGTGTGTTGTCTAAGTCTTGGCAATTGTAAATAACGCTGCAATGAACATAGGGGTGCATATATTTTTTTGAATTAGTGTTTTGGATTTCTCTGGCTAGATACCTAAGAGTGGAATTGCTGGGTCATTTCCAGTTTTTTGAGATACCTCCATACTGATTTCCATAGTGGCTGCACCAATCTGCAGTCCCACCAACAGTGCACCAGGGTTCCCTTTCTCCACAACCTCGCCAGCACTTGTTGTTTGTTGATTTATTGATGACAGCCATTCTGACCGGGGTGAGGTGCTATCTCATGGTGGTTTTAATTTGCATTTCTCTAATGATTAGTGAGGTTGAACCTTTTTTCATATGCCTGTTGGCCATCTGTATGTCCTCTTTAGAGAAATGCCTCTTCATATCCTCTGCCCATTTTTTAATTGGGTTGTTTGTTTTCTTGGTGCTGAGTTGAATGAGTGTTTCATAAATTTTGGATATTAACCCCTTGTATTGTTTTGTACACCTGAAACTAATTTTTTGAAAAATGCGTTGTCTAAACCACTCCGTTCTGTGGTCATTTGTTACGTAGTAATAGGGAACAAATGCAAGCAGGGCAGGTGGAAGCAAGGTGGCACTTCCATTAGTGTTTGAGACTTGGGCCGACCTAAGAGAGGAGAGCCAGGAGCATCTTAGATAAAAAGCAGCCAAATGCAAGTTTATGCAAGGGCTGGGAAGACCCTCTGCCGAGCCAGGCTAGGGGTCCCTTACACCTTCTCAAGATGTCACCACAGCAAAGAGGTCTGGGCTTGGATGAAGCAGTGAGCTTACCCCTCAAAGGCCAGCTGAGAGCCTCCCTCTGCCCTACTCAGAGTGGCCAGTTAAGTCACCTTCAAATATAAATTCAGAACTTTACAAAAGGGACCAATGAGAGCTGCCGTTTATTGGGCTTCTGCTATGGCCCAGGCTCAGTTCTTTGGCCAATATGACCTTAATTTATTCTCATGATGGCCCTGAGAAGTAGATTCCATTATCTGTGCTTGAGGATTAGGAAACTGAAAGTCAGACGACCAAGTAACTCGCTGAAGGTCACTCAACCCGTAAGTGAGAGTGCCGGGTTCAAACCCGCGTTGGCCCAAAGCCAGTCTTCTTTCTACGACAATCCTTCCCCACCCCCACCCCCAAACACGCAGAGGGGCCTTGAGAAAGTTCCACTTCTTGCTGCCTCTCTTCCAAACGTCCCAAACATGGAAATCAACCACCTCCCCACGAAGAGATGGCTGACCCCTTCCACCACCTTGTCAGAGCAAATGTGATTCATCCCTTAGCCATCATCCCACTCATAAACCCATCCCCATTAAGAAGTGTTTCCTCGCCCATCGGCACCATGATTTTGAAATATAACAAAAACACTGTCTTTTGCTTAATTTACAGATATTTATGTCGCACTTTGAAATGTCAAACATTTTCATTAAAATCCTTTCACACTCTGGGCTGACAAAGGGATGCCAGGATCTTTGAAAGACACTTTAATCTCAATCAATTAGGGATAAAGTAGTCCGAGCCGTGTGGCAATAAAAGAACGCTTTAATTTTAGAGCTAATTAAATATCAACAATTGGAATGCGGCAACAGACACTTAACCTGCAGTAACCCATTATTTATTAAGAATATAATGCATTGACTCTGGATATGATGTGAGTTGTAGTCATTTTAACATCAGCTGTCACAGTCTGGCAGTTCCCTTTTGTTTCGCTCCAGCACAATCATCTCACAAGGCCCCGCAGGCATAACTCTGGCACCCGGGCTGGACACAAGATTAATTAAGCTGGAGCCCCACACAGGCCTGGCTGGCTCAAGGGTGCCTTGGCCCCGGGCAACGCACCCTAAGACCAAGGGAGGGCAGCCTAGGTGGGTAACAGGTGACAGTTTGGTTCAGGCCCATCTAGGCCACAGGGACAAGCCTGGGGCTTGAAATGGACCCGTTAGGATGTTTTCAGCTGCAAGTAACAGGAAAAGGAAATTTTACCTACAAGTTGTTTAACAAGGGTTTATTAGTTCACAGAAAGCAAAGCCTGGGGGTGGCAGGCGGGGTTGCAAAATTAGATCATTCCGAGACTTGACAATATTGTTAGACACGGAGGCACCTCTTCTCCCACCACCCTGACGCCCATCCCACGTGACTGACGTCATGCTTGATGGTGTCAAGATGGCCTGCAGTTCTAGCTCACACATGCCTAAGGTCTTGCAAAGAGGAGGATCCTTCCTTCTCTGCATCTTTTTTCCCCCCATTACTTCTTTTAAAACTAATGTTTTCGTTTAGCATACATTTAGATTTGCGGAGAAGGGGCAAAGGGAGCGCCAGCTTCAGAAAGAAACAGCAAACTTTCTGAGTCCCTGCCCCCTCTGGCTCCTCCCACAGCTCTCTGCTCCTCCTTGCAGAAAAACTGCTGGCCAGCCTCTGCTCTCAAGCACCAGCCTCTGCTCTCAAGCTCCATTCCCCTCCTCCAGGGCTTCCCTCTCACTCAGTGACAGCCAAAGTCCTCCCCCCCCCCCCCCCCCGTGTGACCTGTCCCCTGCCGACCCCTCTGCCTCATCTCCCACTGCCTTCCACGTTAACCTCCAGCACGCGGGCCCCCCACTGTTCCTCACTCAGGCCAAGCTCTGCCCCACCTCGGGGCCTTCTCGTCGGCTGTTCCCTCTGCCTGGAACACTTTTCCCTACATTTCCACACGACTCCTTGCTGCGTTTCACTCAGGTCTCAGTTCTCACCCCTTCCCTGCCTCGTTTTCACAGCGCGGCTGCATCCTGAAATGAGATCGCGCGTTAATGAATTGGCTTGGGTAGGATTTTTGGTCTCCCTCTCTGAAAGGTCAGCGTCGGGGGACTTGTTTGCTCTCCACTGTTTCCTATGAGCCCAGAACAGTGCAAAGGAATGAAATGCTAGATGGTATTACGGCTGACAGTGATTCATCACATACACTATGATCGTCTGTACGGGACGGACTGACCAGACCATCCCAGCGCGTTGGAGATGTTTTCTGAGTGGACCCCCCTGCCCCCATCCACTTTACCAGACTGTACGTTTCAGGATGGCAGGTGTTCTCCACCTGGGAGGTGCCTCAGCCCATGGTTTTCCAGATGGACTCATTGCATTTCCTGGGTTTCAGACTTCTCTGATGTGATTACCATCAGCAGGAGCAGCAACATAGAGCGAGGCCTGCGCAGCATTCAAGGCTGGGAGCCCGCATTCTGCTGTCCGTCCTTGCTCACACAGGCCCTCTCCAGCTTCAGCTGAGCTTTAATTACGCAGCCAAGCTGACCTGGGCAGGAAAGCCCAAGGCAGACTCCAGTCCAGAGGACACTGATTGGTCTAAAAGAGGGGTAGACAAGGACCGAGGGACACCTGCAGGCCTGGCTCAGCACCCTCTTGGCCAGGCTGGCCCAAGGCTCGCTGGAGTGGGTGTGGCAGAAGCTGAGGTCTTGGTGGGTCTGTCTGCAGCCAGGAAAGCCAGAGTCCTGGCAGACAGGTTTATGGCTGGGCCCATATTTCCTGGAGACCCCCAATTGCCTGGGTCCACCATCCATTGTCCAGCTGGAACTGACCGGCTGGGTCTTCCTTCCCACCTCCCCCATCACACTGGCTCCCCACACCACCTGCCCCCGCCCAAACGGGGCTTTTTAAGCCCCCTCTTTGCTACAGAGCTTCAGGAACAAAGCTGGGTTCAAACGCCAGCTCTGTCTCTTTCCGGTTCTGTAACTTTGAACAGACCATTTAACCCAGGGGTCAGTGAGCAAACATTTTCTGTAAAGGGCTGGAGAGTAAATATTTTCACCGTTGTGGGCCACAGGATCTCTGGCTCTGCTACTCAACTCTTCCCTGTAGCTTGAATGAATGGATGTGGCTGTGTTCCAATAAGACTTTATTCACACAAACCGGAAGTGGGCCAGATTTGGCCCATGAGCCATAGTATAATAACTGCTGAATTAACTAACCTGAGACTCAGTTTACTTATTTATAAAATAAGGATATTATTTTAATAGGATCAGCGAGAGTTGATACAGATAGAAGGACTTAAAACTGCACGATAAAGGTTGTTTTGGTTTGGTTTGTTTTTTTACAGCAACCCTCCCCCCCACACACACACACACACTTTGCACCCCAGCCAGAGCAGCCGCCCCTGGGCTCCTGGCAGGCCCCCCGCTGTCCTCAGTGGGCACAACAGGGCACATCACTTTGACCTCTTGTCTGGGAGCCTACCAACCTCGATTGCCTGTTATTGTTTATTTCAGCGGTGCTATTGTGGGAAGCTCCCCATTCCTTACCGCGTTGTGGCGATATGGAAGGCCAGAATGGTGAGCTGGCTTTCCCAGCGAGGCAGGGTTGTATTTGTTCCTGATTAAGTCTGTGGGGAACACAATAGAGGCAGCCCCCTGCCTTCGCCTCATCTGGGCTGCTTTGTGCTTGATTTCCTTCGCGGCCCCATTTTGCTTTTTCTCTTTTCTTTATTTTTCTCCTTCTCCCCCCCACCCCCCGCCCCCCCTAATCTGCTTAACAACTTGCCTCGGTCTGCTCGCTTCCCTCTGCCATCCCCACGGTTCCCGAGCTGCTCCTCAGGCCCCTAATAGCGTGGCCGCTCCTGCATTTAATAAAAGCTGCTGACAGGGAAATCCGGGCTAACTGAATTACTTCTTCATTAAAGAGGCGGGCAGATTCCTGGGCCCTGCGTGCTCTGCCCACCCCTCCCTGCCCCTTCCTGCTGGCCCAACCGGCTGTTGCAAATTGGGCACAGATGCTCTGGGCCACAGTGGGGGCCTGGGGCCTGCAGGGGGGCTGGGAGGGGCTGCGGGCTCCTCTCAGGGTGGTTTCCAGCTCTGCTACTTTCCCCACCTTCCCAGAGGTTCAGTTCTACAGCCTGGGAGCTCTAGGCCAGCTGGGAGGACAGGAGAAGGAAGGTGATTTGTCCAAGGTCACCCAGACCTCTGCCTACACCTTATTCCAAAAGAGCTGTGCGCCGTTTGACAATAACACAGTAGTCCGCAAAACCTGCTCTGGCTTCATAGAAGCCTGTCTCTTGGCAAGGCTATGAGGACATTCTCTCAAGGCAGCTGGACTCCCCCAGGAAAAAGAACAAAGGACCCGGGGTCTTCCATAGCTGGTGTCGGGGCCTCATCACCTGACGGTAGCCTAGCCGCCATCTTCCTATTCTACATTAAGCAGTCTCACCTGTTTATTTAACTGAAAACTCCTGACTCCGGCTGGCTCTGTGCTGGGCAGCTAGCAAGTGCTTTGCAGGTGTAGCTAGCAAGGAGACCAGACAGAAACAGTTCCTTTAAAAGCTGGCTACATTAGGAGCCTTTTACTCTCAGGCAGGAAAGATTTACTCGTTCTTTTTGTTTGGGAAAACACCTTAATGGGCCTGTTGGCCCCTGGGTACCTCCAGATGGGAGAAGATGGAGACAAAGAAACATTGACTCGCTCTGCATCATAAAGCAAAAGGAAGTTTAGGTTCCCTAAGCGGCCCAAGAATGGGGGTGGGGATGGGAGGATTGGAAGGGAGTCTTGTGGGGGGGATAGTGAATAAGGGGGAAGGAAAGCAGACAGGTTACAGTCAAGGGCACTGAGGGGCTGGGTACCTCAGACACATGACTCCCACCATCCTGCAGTGACTATTACTACATAACAGTAACCCATGGCTGGTGTCTTGCAACAAAGGACCTGCAAGAAACCCCTGCTGGGGTTCAGGCTTCCTAAGCAAATGCCACTTGGGAACCGGGCCTTCTGGTAAAGTTGTTTGGGCCTGTAGACCTTGGTGGTCAGGCTGCCTACTGCTGTGGATGACAGCGCCTGTCATCTGAGCTCATGGACCGATGGTCTCCTTGCATTACAATGGGTGAACGGCTTTTAGCGACCTGTTTAGGATGGACGGGTGGGTGCTGCTGCCTGGAGCCCCAGACCCAGGACGTGGTGGTGATGCTCCCCCCTGCTATTCTGGATACTCGTTTAGGGTTAGGCTCTCAAGGTTGGGCCTTTCAGGAAGGGGCCATCTCTCTCTGGGGCACCTGTGGGGGCCTGTTGATCTTAGTGCTGTCCCTTCTCTGGCCAGTCACGAAAGGATCCTTATCTGTCTTATCCGTCAGTACAATGCCTGGGAAGGGGTTCAGAACAAGCTACCCCCAGATATGCCAGTTTATCATATTATTTTGAGCAGAAGGCACATGAGAAACTGCACATGCAGGAAGGGCTCCCCGACCTCCCTGCTTCTACCTAAAGGCAGGTTATAACTTCCCATGAGGAAGTTGCCCTCCCTGCACCAGGAAGCTCATTCTTATCACCGAGACTGGGAGTTGATGCCAGATGGACCTGTACAAACCAACCTGCTTACATAACCCCAATCTTCCATGAGCTTCCCTCATATATTTCCTAGTCACTGTACCACAATTGATTTCTGCCCCTTCTCAAGCCCCTTTGCCTTAACACATTCCCACAATTGAATCAGTTTTTGTTTAAAAAGGTATATAAGCTTATAGGCCTCATTGCTTCTTTGGGTCTTCATTTTTCTGTATGCGTGTAAAAACACTAAATAAAACTTGCATGCCTTTTCTCCTGTTAATTTGTCTGTTAGTTTAATTCTCAGGCCCCAGCCTCAGAACTTAAGGGGATAGAAGGCAGTTTTTCTTCCTCTACACCTGGCTCCCTCAGGTCTCACTGCCAACATCCCTTTCCTAGCTCTGAGGTCAGCATGCCTGAGGACTGTCAGGAGTTTGAGAAATTGTAGCCCTTACCCATTTGGAGACAGACGGTCTCCTCTCCTTTGCACTGGGCTGCCAGAGAACAGAAAGTGAGGTCAAACCTTGCTTGAATGCTCTTTTTTTTTTTTTGTCTCATCCATGGGCTTGTGTCTCCAGCTAAAGGCTGGCTCATCTAGAGGGGGAAAGGGTTGCTCTAGCTCCAATGCTGGGACTTGAAAAAACCCATCCTTTTGTGAGAGGCATACAAAAACACAACAAAGTTATGTAAACTCCATAGAAGGCTTTTCTCTCCCAGGGTGGGGTCCCTCAAAAGGAGACCCTGAGACAAGGACTTGGGTGCAGGCAGTTTCTTCAGTGGGTGGTGCCAAGCTACATAAGTCAGTGGGTGGAGAAGGCTAGACAGGGAGGAGGGAGAAATTAATATGGGGCACAACTGACAGCAACCGGGAGAGTTACTTTGATGTGTCAACTTGACCATGCCGTGTCCAGGTATGTGGTCAAACATTATTCTGGTTGGGTCTAGGAGGACATTTTTGGATGAGGTTAACGTTTGCGTGGTAGACTGAATAAAGCAGATGGCCCTCCCTCACGTGGGTGGGTCCTCATCCAATCGGCTGAAGATCTGCACAGAACACAAAGGCTGCGTAAGAGGGAGCTTCGCCTGCCTGACTGCCTGGAGCTGGGACGTTGGTCTTTTCCTGCCTCAGACAAAAACATTGGCTCTTCCTGAGCCTCCAACCTGCCAGCGATTGGACTGGGACCACACCATGGGCTCTCCTAGGTCTTCAGCTTGCCAACTGCAGATCTGAGAGCTTGTCAGCCTCCATAACCACGTGAGCCAATTCCTTATAGCAGATCTCTCTGCGTGTGTCTGGAAAATCCTGACTAATACAGCAACCAACTCTCAGCCCCACTGGGGACCTGCTGAGGAACCATGGAGAACAGGCTTTGGAACTGTATCCCCCCCACCCCCACCCCAGGGATGGGGAAACTGGAGCCCTTATCCTCTGACTCCTGTCCCGCATTGGTTGAGGTTTACTCTGTCAGTCATTAAATCCACTGACACTTCTAGGCTGCCTTGTGCACAAGTGGCATCGGTGGTACAAGCTCCCAAGGCACCGGGGGAAGGGTCTCAGGCAGAAAAGCAGAGGTAGGAGGCATTAACAGCTGCAGGTGAACCTCAAGGAGGGCTGACAGGTTACAGGACGGGACAGCAAACGCATGTGCTGTAAACCCCGAATATCACCAAAGTGGATCCTAGAGAGGAATTTAAACCCTGCGGTGGTGCCAACGCCTTGGCAGTGCGTGGTCTCAGGCTCTGCCTCTCCAGCTCTTCCTACCACAATATTTTACTTTAACAAAGAGACTAAGTGCCTGGAGAATGAATTAAGACCTACGATGCTGCATTTTTTTAATGGGGTTGTCCGTCTAAGAGGCAGAGACGTGATAGATATAGGAACACTGGGAACATATGTGACAAAGAATTTATAGCCATAATATATAAAGACCTGCCATATTCAATAAGAAAACAATCACAAGCTGATAGAGAAAATAGTCAAATTATACAAACTGCAAACAGGAGTTCAACACAATGACGGGCCAATTGCTAATAAATATCTAAAACTATTTCCATCTCACTCATAATAAAAACAATTTAAAACAAGGTATTTTTTTTTCCCATCAGACTGGCAAAAAGTTGACGAGATGGATGCTAGCCAGAGTTGGTGAGGGTTTGGAAGGACGACATGCTCACGCGATCCACGCTTTTTGAAAAGCACTTTGTATTAAAAATAGAAAGTACGGTTGCCCTTGACCTAGCAGTCCCACTTTTACGTATGTATCCCATAGAAGTATCACCATAAGTGCACAAAGGTGTCATGTACAAAGACGTTCACTTCAGTCACGGTAACAAAATCTGGGTAACTCTAACCATGTGTAGGGGTGTGGTAAATTACAGCACGTGCGTGGCCTGAAATACTATACAGCTATTAAAAAGAATGAGAGAGACTTATAAGAGGTCCAGTAAGTAAAAGAAGTAGGCCTCAGAGCAATATTTGACTGTTATCCCATTTCTGTAAAACAAATAAGTCTATATTTGTGTGTATGCATTAAAAAATATTGGGTCGTCGGGAAACTCATGACACATTTTCGCATTGGAAAACGGAAAACTACATCGTGACTTTCCCAACGACCCAACATCTAGAAGGACACACATCAAATTGTTAACAGCGGGTCCCTCTAGGGAATGAAAGCAGAGTGGGGGAAAGCCGGAGGAAGGGCAGGCGGCACAATAAAGCAGAGTTTTTAACTTTATATACTTTAATTTTGTTGTCTTTCTAATGAGCATGTGCTATTTATGCAATTTGATGAAAACCGATAGAATCTAAAAATTGGATAAGTAGAATTTAAGAGGACCCTAACAACTCTTAGTGCCTCAATTTGATTTTTTGGCTCATCACAGAACAACTCACAAATGGAAACTTGGGCATCAGAGACACAGCTGCGCTTCGCAGCGTTGCACGTCTTCTGGGGCCAAGCCTGGCTCCCTTCAGGCAGACCTCTGAAATGGCTTCCATGTATAGATAAAGGAGATGTATCAGTTAGCTACTGCTGGGTACCAAGCATCCCAAATCCTCGTGGCTTAAAACAACAACCATTCATGATTTCTCATGAGCCTACAGGTCAACTGGGCTGGGCTCGGCTGATCTTGGCTGGGTGTGCTCATGCATCTGTGATTGTGGTTGGCTGGTCCAGAATGACCTAGGCTCTGACAGCTTGGCTCTCCTTCATGTACCTCTCACATCCCTCCAACAAGATAGCCCAGGTGTGTTCTCATGATGGAAGCACAGGTGCCTGGTGGAAATGCACAAGCTCTGCTTGAGTCCAAGTCACTTCTGTCCCATTGGCCAAAGCAAGTCACATGTCTGAGCTGAGACTCTGGGGGTGGGGGGTGGGGGTTGGGGGATGTCACTACCAAAGGGCCTGGGGACAGGGAGGCCATTCACAGAGCCATTAGCACCATCTACCACAGAGACCAGCTCGGGACCTTCAGCAGTCAGAGATATTGGAGGCGTCTGGTCCATATGACCTTGGAAGCCTGGCTGTGGGGAGTCCAAGTTCTGAGGAGGTGACTGGTGACTGCCGCCTTCTCCGCAGTGGGCTCAGCTTGGGGATAAAGGAGTCCAGTTTTTCTGCTGCAGGAATGGCGACCACAGAATAAAGCAGCAGAGGAAGCAGCTCCAGATGTGATGAGCAGGCCTTCTCACCTCACCTGGGGTCCCAGAGCACGCTTGAGAATGGAAGAATTGGGGGCAGCAGGGGGAGGAGGGATGGGTTACATACCTGCAACAACCCAGAAAGGTGTGTCCACAGTAGATTTATCAGACAGCCACTGTCTGGCCTCCCCCTGCCCCCCCTGTTTCTATCTTCTGCATCCCCACCCCTGCCTGGTGAGTGTGTGGAACTGGGAATTGACTGTGTAGAAACTTCCATTTTTTAATTTTCACTCCGGGGGGCTGCAAGGCTACTTCCTGCTCAGAGAGAGGGAACTGAGTGTGCCTAGAGCCCCCCTAGTGTCCTGGTCCCATTTCTGCCTCCTCCCTGGCCCCTATCCCCAACCAGACATCCTGCTCAAAGCAACACGCTCTCACAGAGACAGCTCCTTTCCTGTCTGTGGGGACTCCGGGGCGGAGTGATAGATTCTGCTGGTTCCTGCTTTCAGGAAATATGGCCGCTCACTTCGCATTTGTCCTGCCTCTCATCACCACGCACAGACCAAGGCTGGGGCGGGCTCCTGGCCATCTATTACCTGTCTGTGCTGGAGGAGGAGGACAGGCCCTCGCCTGGACTGCCTGGGGCTGGGCTAGGGCTGGGGAGACGAGACGGAGCTCTCACTCAATAAGCCACACATATTTATTGAGAGGCGGCTGTGTGCATAGAACTGCAGGCACAGACAGGAGAGCCACGAAACGGTGCCACAGGGGCGGGAGACACCGCCACGCCCAGCAGACTGGGAACTAGAGAGAGAGAGAGATGGCAGTTAAGCTTTGAGAAGCTAGAGCCTCATTACACCACCGGTGGAAGCGGAAATTGGTAAAATCGTGCTACCGGGCAATTTGAAATCAGATATAGAAACTTTGCCCTTTGGTCCAACAGTTCCACTTCTAGAAATTTCCCCAAGTGAATAAATGTGTACAGAGATGTGTGTGCAAGATTTACCACAACATAATTTATAGCCGAGACATCACTAGAAAGCAACCTAATGAGAGACAAGTTTGGTAACAGGCGGTACATCCGTATAATGAAATACCATGCAAACATTAAAATGCCAGTGGCGAATAAATAAGTAGATAAATAAATAAAATGCAAATGGTAGGAAAATATTTACTGATATACCAAAAAGCTGATGAATTATTAAGAGAGAATTTCCATGTGTTGGTGTATTGTAGTTCTGGCCATTTTTATACACACACATTTTTCCCCCCCAAAATAAAATAATAATATGCTAGCTTGTTTCCTTGTCTCATCCCCCTTCCCCAAAAGCTCCAGAGGAGATTAGGCTAAAAAAGCAGCAAGGGGGTCATGGAGAGAGAGTAGTGGCTGAGGGAGCTGCAGACGCCAGTGGTCCCGTGAGGACCCATATTGTCACATAGACCTCTACTATTGGGTTGTTGGAAAAGTCATAACGCATTTTTGCAATGAAAAACAGGAAAAATACATCATGACTTTTATGACAGCCCAATATATGGTGTTCAACGCCAGGACCGTCAGAGCTCAGTGTTGTGTAGGAAGGCAGCCAAATGTGTGAAATAATTTAGGAGAAAAATAATGTCCAATCAAAATGGCCCCCAAAAAGCCTTGATAGAGAATAAGGACATGTGTTCTTGAAGATGTAAGTATGTGAAAGAGCTCATCTGTTGTTGAGGATGAATACCTGTGAGACCTGAGTGTAACCCAGGTGTCTCACCTTCCTATAAGAAGCTATTTTTCTTCCTATCATCATCCCTGGCTGCAGGCACCATTGGGGAAATCCCCAAGTATGATCGCCTGCTGAGAATCCCAGGGCTTTGAAGGGAAAGCATTAACGGTGACTGGGCCTCAGAGATCTTCCAGGGAGAGCCTGTTGGCCAGCTGTGGGTTCAGCGCTAAATGACAAATCTGGGATGAATCAATGAGAACAGAGGCTCTGAGTTCAAAAGTGGGGGAGGTGGCTGTGGGCTGCAGTGATGCCCAAGAGTTTTCTGAAACATCCACTGGACCTGACAGTTGAAGGAGGTTTCAACAGGCAGGGGGGGAAGGTCAGCAGGACAAGCACCTGAGGCTCAGACAGGTGTTGTGGCTTGTGCCACATCACACAGCTCAGTAGGGAGCCTGGAATTTGGACAATGCTCTGGCTTCTGAAGGAC
>NW_017731500.1:490430-493723 GCF_001890085.2 Hipposideros armiger | reverse complement strand
CAAGGGGAATTTTCCAACTTCAGCGTTGATGCCCCTGTGCGATAAACAATAGGGTCTTTCCGGGGCTCTGATGAACGGTGGATAGATGTGGTGCGGAGGAAGGAAAGGGGCACTGAGCTGGGTGTCAGGGCACCAGGGTCCACTTGCAGCTGAGCCAACAGTGACCAGTAACCTTGGGCAGGGAGAAGCTTCTCATGCTTAGCTCCCAGGAGTGACTTAGAATCCCAGGGAAGCTAATCTTCACAGTGAGTAGGACTGCGTAAGACTCTGCAATCATAGGCATTATTACGGTTCCTGCAACCCAAATATCAGCCAGTGGCTCATTCTCTGCCACCAGTGTCCTTCTGCTGTTTGTCTCTGCTTCACCTCCACCCAGACACATGTCTTCAATGTCCCCCTGCTCCCCACACAACTTGAACGAGCAATCTAGACTTCTCTGGGGAGGGCAGATGGACCATTCCGTTGAAACCCACAACAACTAGAAAGCCCATGTAGTATATTTCTGTTCACAGTCCACCTCTAGGGCCCATCTCTATGTTCAGCACTGTCTCTACTCTCAAGGTATCCAGATTTCCTCTGGAAATTTCCATTTGATCACTGCTTACATGCTGAATGATTCATCTCTGCCCCAGCTGTATTCCCACCTTTGCTTACCCCGGTCCATCAGGGTGCTCAGCCAAACAAACGGTCTTCTCATTAATCAGACTCCCTGTCCTGGGAAGGTAGCTGGAATGGCGAATGGCGCATCACAACTTGCCCACCATTTCCTTCAACACAGTTATGCCACTTCAGCATTGGGGCGTCGGCTCGTTTTTCCCCAAGCGGTCTCCTCAGCATATCCAGCACCCTGGTTGTCCGCCATCGATTTGATGACCAGAAATCTGGCTTCCCGAACTCCATGAGGGTATATCTCCATTGTCACCACAGAGAACCTCTGCGGGAACGACAATGACAGTGAGGTATAGTCAGCCAGTGCTTTTCTGGGTCCAGCAGCAGCACCAGGGAACAAGGGATGGTGGCACTAAGAATAACCAGAAGATGGGAGAGGGCAAGGAGAGATGAGGCAGCGCGCTCTGCTGCTGAGCTGCCTGAGGAGACTAAGTAAGTGGGGAGAAAAGACAAACCTCCCCTGGTGAAGAGCTCCAAATAACTTATGTAGCTACTCTACCCCTAAGAAGAGAATAACTCCCCACTCCTAAAGTGACTTTCTTCCAGAGAGGACAGTATGGAAATGGAGAAAGAAAAGAGTAACTTTACAGTGGATAAACCCAACAACACTACCTGTGTGCATCCTTGAGATTTGATGAGGATGTCACTTGATCTCTGTGGTCGTCTCCCCACAACATATTACTCCAGTCTGCTCTTGGGGAAAACATCAGACAAATCCCAGTTGAGGAACATTCTACAAAATACCTGACCAGCACTCCTCAACACTGTCAAAGCCACCAAAAGCAAGACAAGTCTGGGTGGTAACCAAGAGGATCCCAAGGAAAAGTCATGACGACTCAGTGTAATGTGGGATCCTGGAACAGAAGAAAAGGACATTAGGGGGAAACTAAGGAAATCTGACTGAAGCACGGACTCTAGGCAACAACGGTGTATTAATATCGGTTCATTAATTGTGGCAAATGTACCATAGTCATGTAAAATGTTCACCATAGGAGACGGAGCGTGGGGTACAAGGGAACTCTGTGTGCTATTGTTGCAATAATTCTGTCAACCTAAAAACTATTCTAAAATACGAGATTTATGGAAACAAAAGTTGAAGTCTTGGCAAATGATCAAAATGTGTTACTATATTCACCCCTCTCTGAAACCAAAACCAGTGGCTGTTTGTTCTAGGTTGCAGGCACTATCCTTATTCATCAATGTTGGCATCACCGGATTGTCAAATGCTAAGCAGCATCTTTGAGAAGACTGGTGGCAAATCCATCGGGCCCATCAGAAACTAGTCTTGGCCAATGAAATGCTGCTTAAGAGAAAATTAGTTAGCTTGCCCCACAGAGCACCTCCCACCTTGATGTGTCTGATAATGATACACTTCCTGGGCATCTTGGCTCCTCCAATTATTGCAGGACCCTAGGCAATTTACTAAACTCGGCTAAGCTTCAGCACCCCCATCTATCGAACAAGCATGAGACAGTATAGTCCTCATAGGGCAATGCACTATGAAGCAAAGGATGCATTTTATTATACTTACAAAGGTGATTACTTAACTCAGGGGGCACAGGAGTATGGGCTCCCATTAGCCCCAGTGTGGGTCTTGTTTGTCTTGAATCCCCCACGTATCCCCAAGGCCTAGAACAGTATCTGGTATGTAGTAGACGCTCAATAAATTAATGATCATTCAATCATGATTCCCATTGACTCTAAGTGTCTTCAGTGACTCCTGACACCCTCCGCCTTGCCCTAGATCACATCTAAACTCATATGTAATGCAAACATTAAATGTAGATGATTGAAACATCCTCTACCCATAAGCACCCATGCCCCACCCCCCCACCTCTAATACAACAGCTGAGAGTGGACCCCTCTCATCAAACTGCTGCTCCAAGACTATGCTCAGGGCCAGGATAATGGAGATGAATAACATGTGTGGCCACCACACCATTCCACACACCATGGAACACTTATGTATAGGCTTCCATTCCAGCAGTATGGTGAATTAGATGCTTTGGATGACCTTCCTTTTGAAGCACCTATAATTATTGGGAGAAAATATAAAAAATAAATTCCTTTTCTGAAATGCATGGATGGGACGAGAGGGGGCACCCACAAAGCCCTCAAATGATATGGAAGCAGAAGCAAAGTGAAAGCGGAGTGCCAAAGCCAATTTTCATGCCGGGGTTGGCGGGGGGTGATAGTGCGGGGGAGCTTGATCTATTTAGATGGTCATCTTGGGAAGAGGAGACAGGAGGAAAATCCTCAATCCAACAGAACCCTCACATCAGTCTGAGACCTCAAAGAGTGTTTATCACATGAGGGTAAGCATGCAATATACCCACCATTTAGAAGAGGACAAGGAGGAAATATGCTTGTCTTGTTCAGCCTTGGCATTGGAGGGAGGGAGAAAAATAAACTCACCTGAGACTTTGCAACCATGAGCTAGTCCTCTCATGGGTTTGTGGTCATAATTCAAGTGACCTGTGGTCCATGAGACCTCAAGAGGAAAATTAAAGTTGTCTCGGCTTGGTAGAGCATGGCAGAAGCAAACAAGAGCCCTCTCTGGGAAACCCTACTTCCACATGCTTCATAGAAGTAAAGTTCCAAGGGATATGGTGGCCAACAGTCAA
>NW_017731500.1:487305-490340 GCF_001890085.2 Hipposideros armiger | reverse complement strand
GAGGTCAACAGAAAAGAGAATGAGAAGGCCTAGGTCAAGCATATGTCTAATCAAAGTTCCAGAAGGAGATCATAGATAAAGTGGGGAAAAGATAGTGTTCAAAAAGATAATAGCTGAAAACTTTCAAAATGTTTTTCAGGGCACACATTTTTATATCCTGGAAGCTTTGCTTAGAATGTGCTGCTCTTCCTGGGTAGGAGGATTGGTGTCTTGAAAAGATGCTTGGCATCTCCACTTCTTAGTTTTGTAGGAAGTTGCAAAAAAAAAAAAAAGAAAGAAAGAAAAGAAAACTATATTACTCTTATCCTAACAATAAGAAAAGGTTGAACCCACCACCTACCAGAGAGCTGAGGTCACAAGGTAACCAAGTAACTTGAACTCCATAAAGGAACTTAGTGCCTCCAAGGAGAGAAGCAACACATGAATTATCTCATTCTTCTGTCAGGGCACCAGAAGAACAGATACTGCACTACCGCATCACATGTAGTAAGAAATATCGGCTAAGTAAATTGTTAAAAAAAACTGCTAGCCCGGTGTGGGCCAGTCTGAAATAGCTGGGAGCAATCTGATATAGCAGACATTCACGTTCACTCAGAAGCTATTTCCCACAGGATTCTATCAGGTGTTCCTAGGAAAGATTTGGGGCAGGGCAGGACCACTGAGAAAGTCCCCATCAGAGATGCAGACCTGCAGAAGGTGACCAGCTGCCACTGCAAGGGAGGCACACAACTTAGCCATTTCTCTGGACCCTTCTCACCCACATGGCTCAGAAGAGGAGGGGGCAGAAACAAAACCTGTCTACTTTCCCTAGACCCTTTCCTCCTATAAAGTCAAAGCTGTAAATCACCTGGGGAGAGAGAGCAAAACCTTTTGCCCTCAGGAAAAGACAAAATGAGGTGGAGAAAAGATAAATGAAAAAGTCTCCAGTCCTGGGGGGGAGGATCTGGTCACTGTTTTGGGCTCAAGAGCCCATACTGATACCAAGAGAGGTCTCCTACCTTGGGGGAGGGGCAGGAAACTCCTGACCCAAACAAACCTCATATACAAGGCAGTGTGAATGCCAAAGAAAGAGGACAAGGGGGTAATAATGCTGAAAAAGCTTCATCCCCAGAGTACAAGTACACAGGGCTCCCTAAAACTGAAGCTGGGCCAGACAACAGATAATTTTCTTGCCCCTTCATCATAAGCCTAGTGAGGAATACCAAAAAATAGTCCACTACTGGTGGCGAGGCAAGAGCGTGAAGAGAGGCCCACTCTGTGGCCAGGCATACAAGGATTGATAAAAGTTGAGGGTGGAGCATTAGCCCTGAGACAAAGCCTCCAGCACCCATCCTAAGTAGAGACAACAGACAGACCAGCACTAGACTATGAAGCCTGCGGTCCATTGAAGCAACAATAAAGCCAAAACCCAGCTCAACTTGTAACTAGCATGACTCAACCTTCTGTCTTGATGGCCTAAAACAGGATGCATGCTCATTTCCAGGCATAAATATTGTTTCCGTCATGCTGCTCTATTCTAAATATGATGTCTGGCATTCAGCAAAAAAAATTATGAGACGCACACACACACAAAAAACCCAAGAAAACACAAATTATTGAAAAGCGATCAAACAACCAAGAGAATAAGACTCAGATATGACCTAGATGTTAGAACTGTCGGACAGGTACTTTATAATAACTGATTAAAATGTTAGGATCTAGTGAGAAGGTAGATTCATGACAACATACATGAGTGGATGGAAAATTTTAGCTGAGAGAGAAACTACAAGAGTCCACTGGGGATGCTAGAAATAAGACAATGTCAGAGATATAGCTCTCCTGTGTCAGACTCACTGATAGACGCAACACAGTGAAATCTATAGGTCAATAGAAATAATGAAAACTGAAACACAAAAAGAAGAAAAGAATGGGTAGGGGAACCAGATTAGAATATAATATACAAGATCTAAAAGACTTTATCAAATGTTCTAAGATACATATAATTGGAGTCCCATTGAAAAGAACTTTCAAAAATTGAGAAGAAATAAAGACTTTTTCTGACAAACAAAAGCTAAAAGAGTTCACCGCTAACAGACCTGCACTGCAAGACTGTTTGAGGAATCTCTTGAGGTAGAGAGAATATGATACCAGACAGAAACTTGAATCTATACAAATAAATATAAGCTACCAAAATGGAGCTGATAATCAGGAAAATGAAGAGAAAAACCACACTGAGAAACCATTTTGCACCTACCAGCTCGGCAAAGATTAAAAGTCAATACCAAGAGCTGATAACGACATGGAACGACCAGAGCTCTCATCCTCCACTGAAGTAATTTTGGTGCAATCATTTTGGAAAACAGTTTCATTTATAAAGTTAAATATCTGCTTACCTCTCTAGCACTCAACAATTCCACATCTAGGTATCGACTTACATATCTAAGTGGTAGGTGTGTACCGCTCATGTGTGTACGATTTTGTTAACAATGCAGCTTCTGATTCAGTGGGTCTGGGACAGGACCTCAAAATTCTGTACTTTTAACAAGTTCCTGGAAGATGTCCATGCTGCCAGCCTGAAGACCACACTTAGTAGCAAACAGGAACCACGCAAATCAATAGGAATCGATAGCAGCATTCATCACAGCCCAAATCCCACGTCTCCACCAGCGGTAGACCCGGCAGATAAATTGCAGCATATTCATGCGCGGGAATTCTATTTAGAAGTGAAAATGAATAAACTACAACTACCTGCATGAAAAATGGATGAATCCGACAAATATATTGTTGAGCAAAAGAAGCAAGGCTCAGGGGAAAAAATACAGTACGATTCCGTTATATAAAGTTCAAAACTCAGGCAGAGCTAAATAATATATAGTCCAGGAGTGCATACACACCTGGTAAAACTTTCTCAAAAAAGACCAGCAAGGAAATGATTAGCACAAAACTCAGGCTAGTGGTTACCTCTGGTAGAGAGGGAGAGGAATGTGATAGGGGGATAAATACTCAGGGGACTGGCGGTGCTCTACTCCTCGAGCTCAAATGGTGAATATATGGGT
>NW_017731500.1:477749-486835 GCF_001890085.2 Hipposideros armiger | reverse complement strand
CTTCAAGGGCGTGCGCCACCCACCCGACTGTGAGAGCCACAGCAAGGCAGCGGGCACTGGAGGCTTTGGTTCTCTGGCCTGGCGCCCTGAGCGTCTGACCCCAAGCCCTCTGTCACCCACACAGCTGTGGCTCTGGGGCCAGACTTCTCCCACCTCCATGCCAGGAACTCTCCCTCCGTGTAGTAGCCCAGCTCGCCTCTGACCACCCGTGCAAGAATGATGATGAGATTGAATTTTAGCTTAGGGAGAAGCAAGCTATAAATACATCCTGGTGTACTATTAATATCAATAATATTAGCGCAATTATTTCCATACTAGTCGGATTCAATAAAAGCGACAGTAAACAAGCCCGGGGCAGTCACCAGGTGAGCGCCATGGGGGCTCACACAGCTGGCTGGCTGCTGACAAAGCTCTGCCGTTGCTGCTGGCAGTTGAGCGGGAGGAAACGGTGTGTGGGTGCAGCTCTGCCAGGTGCCTGCTTCTGCCTCCCCAGGTCCTGACGCCTCCACGTAACTGAGCTGGGCAGCCATCTGTATTCAGAGTGACACCTGTGTCATAGGTGGAAAAGAGAGGGAGAGGGAGAGCCATTCGTGCTATTTGCAGGTGAGACCCCTGCAAACTCAGAGTGGGGGTTATAGTCCAGCCCCGCAGACCCCTTCCTGAAACCCCCAGACGTCTCTCTCTTAGCACACCTCCCTGTTTTGTAATTATCCATTCCCGCGGCTGTCATCCCACTAGACTCTGAGTTCTCTGAGGACGTGGACCAGGAACGCCCAGCGCCTGCGACAGTGTGAAATACAGACCGGCACTCGGTGAGGGTGAGACTGCGAAACCTACATGTTTTCGCCTGGCTGTTGGAAAAGTCAGATCCTTTAGGGGCTAAGCATGTGTAAGGGAGGAAAAACTCCCTTCCACCCTCTCAGGTTCTGTGGCCGGCCTACGAGTTAAAGTGACATAAGATAGATTAACACGAAAGAGCTTACAAATTTATTTAATATTTTTACACAGACATAGAGTCTTCAGAGGGAAATAAAGACCCGAAGAAGCTGTTAGACCAAAAGCTTTTATCTTTTTAAACAAAGACAAGGAGCCTGGGGTTAGGGACAGTAAATTACGAGACCGTGCCTGGGAAATATATAGGGGAAACTAATGGAAAATAAAGGTTATTTTAACAGGTTGGTTTGTACAGGTCCATTTGAGCATAGACTTCTAGTCTCTGGTGATAAGAATGTTCTTCTCTTCCTGGTGCAGGGAGGGCAACTTCCTCATGGAAAGTTATAACCTGCCTTTAGGTAGGAGGGAGGTCGGGGAGCCCTTCCTCCATGTGCAGTTTTTCTAGGGACTTCAGCTCCAAAATAATCAATATGACAAAGTGGCGTATTTTGGGGTGGCATGTTCTGAACCCCTTCAAATGCAAATCTGGGGCCAGGTGGGCACAGAGTCAAAGCCCTTTCTTCCACATGTTGGCTGTGTGACTTTGAGTACGTTACTTAACCATTCTGTGCCTTGCTTTATTCATCTGTAAAATGGAGATAATGGTACTGCTTGCATTATAGCATGGTTATGAGCGGATAAAAGTCAAATAAGGGAGCACAGTGCCAGGCACATATCGATGTTTCCTAGGCAAATTGTTGTCTTACTATTATTTAATAAGCATGTTATTGTCTGTGATATTAGAGAGGCAATACGGTCAAGTGGGCAAGAGCCAGACTCCCTGGATTTGATTCCTGGCTCAGTCCTTTTCTGGTTGTGTGACCTTGGCTGACCTTGGGCGACAGGGCTGGGATCAGTAGCAAGTAAGTCCCCTCGGGTGTAAAATTTAGGGAGGCACCTCGCTTACCTCCCCCAGTCCTGTTCCTGTTGCACAAGCCACTTGCCTCTCTGTCGCACGTCATAGGGGATGCATGAATGTTAGCTACTCTTCTCCATGCAAATGTCCCAGGACAGTTGTCTAAGTTGTAGACTGTTCCATTGTTGTATAAAAAGAATTAAACCTGAGCCCATTCGTGAACCTAGAGGGAGGAAGCAGTTAAGAACGTCCACTGATGAAGGAACAGAGGTGAGAACCAAAGACTTTCTTGGAGTGCCCCTGTATCTTTTCAATCAAGACATTCTCCTGGCTTTCATGTGCGCGGGATGCTGGGAACCAAATCAAAGAGGCCTTGAAGGACGCATTAAAAAGGTTAGTCTTGATTCTCACTGGCTGCTCCGTTTCCGATACAGTCACTGAGGAAACCACGGCCTCTTTCATGCACTGCTACTCGGCAATCTTGCCCCCTTTTCTTCCCAGCCAGGCAGCCGAAGTAAGAAGAGAAAAGGGCCACCCAGGGTGTTCCTATGCAGAGAACATAAAAACCCCGGCGACTAGCTTCTGTCCAATCAGAAAGAGATAAAGTCCACTTTATTCTTTAAAAGGTTAAAGCATTTTTCTTCCCAGCAGCTACCGACCTGGGACTTTAAACAAATTTGCCTGGAACATCCCCGTCGGCAGTGTCCTGGCAAATGCCTCTAGCTTGCCTGCTCCCTAAAAGGCCTGTATATCTTTTCTCAGGACCTTTCCCGTTGAATTTTAAAGAGGGTTTTAGAGAGCGTGTCATAACAAGGGTTCTTCAGAGGCTTGTAAATCATCACACACAGAACCAAAAGAGGCCATTTCTTTTCTCGACGTTTGCCCACCCTGAATTTTGGCATCTCCGCCACAACCTAAGAAACCTTGCAAACAACGTGAGACTTCCCATCCTGAGTCTTTCCTCCCCGAGAAATGGCTCAGTCTCTTTCTCTCCCCAGTGCTGCCCCCTCCCTTCTCTCTTTCCTCCTTCTCTCCATCATAAAACAATAAGGCAGGCCCAAGTGCACGTAAATCCCTCCCAGTAGCTGGAGAGGGGGCCAGCCAGACATATTTACTACTAAGTGGATGCAAATTCACTTACTGCTGATTTTCAAAGAAGTGAGATGTCTCTGCCACAATATTGCTTTTCTCATCACCAAATGGGGCCTTTGCTTTGTAATTTGGTGAAGCTGTCAAAACAATCAGATCTGGGAGGCTGGATGGTGTCTGCATTCTGCCATCCTGCCACTCGGAGAGATGGATCTCAAGGGCACCTCCGCTCAGAAATGTGTGAGAGTTGGTGGGGGTACGGGGCGTGGGGCACAGGACAGAGTCAGGGCCAGGACCCACTGGCCCTCCAGGTTCCTCAGCAAAGACAGCCCCAGGGAGACAGAGGTCTGGACCACCCAACGAGCTGAGGAGCCTATGCACATCTTCACATGGTCCTATGCCCTTTTCTGGGATTCCACAGGCCCACGGGGCCACGGAAGCCTGTCCATGGACTCTGGAGCCTATTATGGACAGAAAACTCATCTACTGCCCCCAGGCAAGTCATTCAATGTGTCTGTGCTTCACTAGGATTCTTCATCTGCAGGAGAAAGTTGGATGGGTCTGCCCATCCAACGTGCCTTCTAAGTCTCTAGTTTTCGGTCTTCAGGGGTAATAGACGTAAAAACAAACTGTGAACATTTCGTAATGGGGCTGCACTGGAAAGGAATACCAGTCCTCCCGGGGCCGGGGTACTAGTCAGAGTTCTTGGGTTACAAAGGATAGAAAATAAGTAACACAAGCTAATTTGGCCCAAGCAACCAGGAAGTTGGATGCATTTATTTTCTACTGCTGCTGTAACAAATTACCACAAACTTAATGGATCAAAATAACACAAATTTGTTGTCTTACAGTTCTGGAAGTGGATCAGAAGTCTGAAGTTGAGTTTACAAGGCTACCATCAGGACGCCAGCAAGGCTGCATTCCTTCTGGAATACCGGGAAAGAATTCATTCTTTGTCTCTTAGCTTTTGGAGAATGCCCACATTCCTCGGCTCATGGACCCCTTCCTGCAAAGGCCTAACTTCAACCTCTGCTTCCGTCATCACATCTCCTTCTCTGACTCTGACCATCCCCTCTTATAAGGACCCTTGGGAATTCCATTGAGCCCATTGGATAAGCCAGGATAATCCAAGATCCTCAACTTAATCATGTCTGTAATGTCCTTTTTGCCATGTAAGGTAACATAGTCACAGGTTCTAGGGATGAGCACATGGACAACTTGGCGAGTGCTTATTCTGTCTGCCACACTTAGGAGTGGACTTCAGGCATGGATCGATCTAGGGGCTCAAACAGAACCATCAGGGTCCTTCTTTACCTCTGCACCCTGCTTCCTTTCATGTTAGTGTAATTCTCTATGTGATTTCAAATAGCCTTCTTCCTGTAACCAAGGGAAACATTGCCTGTAGCCCTAAGTTAGTGTTTTTCAGATTAATAGACAGTTTGGAAAAATATAATTTTTTTCCTCCCTTCCCTTGCCCCCTCCCTTGGTCCAATCACCAGTTTCTATGTAGACCCCTTGAATTAAATAAGCACTCTCTGGGGTGCTGGAGAAGAAGGATGCTGGGAAGGGAATAAAACACCCTTGAGATTGCCAGGTTGGGGGTGAGTCACTTAACTTGTATATTAAGAGTACAGCATTTTGTGATGTAAGTTAGTGATGCCAGGTACATCAGCTACAAAGTTCCCAAGCAGCATAACTTGGTCATTATTTCGGTCTTTTAGAGGCCAGGCCACCACCCAGAGGCCCTGGGCAGATATCCGAGCTCTGCTCAGCCCCAGGCATTGACATCTGCGGTTACGCCGGGCCTGTGGGAGCCGTAAATCCCCCTTGGCCTCACCATGTGTCTCTATGACCTTGAGGCAAAGAGCCCCCTCATGGAGTGATACCATAATTAACAGTCATTTCAGCCATTTCAGCCTTGCTGAGTTTCAGTAACAATTACGAGTTCTGGATATATTAATGCTCAAATTTGCATAGAGAAGATAATGGAATTTAGGATGGAGATACCCCACCCACACACCCCTGCATTTAGGGGCTACGGCTGAGGTGTCCCTACACCGAAGTTTGCCAGAGACAGTCCTAGTTTCTACCTGTTGTCCTGATATAATTATTACTAGCTCTCCTTTTTACTTTCAAAGGGGGCCTGTTTAAATGACAAACGTTATGGTCACCCTAGTGGTAGCAGATGTGCAAAAGAGTTTATTTTCCCCTCCTGCTGTTGAGCTCAGCCCTGAGCCAGGTGGGGCCTCCCAGGCAGCAGCTTAGGAAGACCCCCAAATCACCCAATTATCCTCCCCTTCTGTGTGCTTGAAAGCCGAGGGAGAAACAAGCCCTTCCCATTAAGATATGGGGTGTGGGGAGCCTGTGACGAGGGCTCCCGTGTAGCTTTGGGGTCTCCAGCTGCCCCAGAGCCTCTGCACGGTGACTTCTGAGTCAGCTGGGTCCCTGTTCTCTCTCGTTCCTTCACCCAGATTTGTGGGGTGACAGCTCAGTTGCTCTGGGAAAAGAACATTTTAAAGTTTTCCTTGAATTTATTACATGAGTGCCTATTCCTTTATGTAGATGCATCAATATGATCATATGCATGGCGTGTGTGTGTGCGCGTGTGTGTGTGTGTGTGTGTGTATTCTTATTTTTCTTTCCTTGTTAGGTTGACTTTCTTTTCTACCCCTCTCTCCTTTAGCCACAAAACCACGGGTGACCCATGTTAATATCCCAGTAGGGGTCCTTCCACATTTTTCTTCGTAACGGTATATATTAACCTGTACATGCATGCATATGTTTATGTAACTTTTTATACACACATACGCTTATACACACACACGGATTTATTATACATGTACAGGTAGCCTTTTGTAATTGTTTGTTTTATTGAATTATATATTCAGTTTCTTGCATCTTGCTTTCCTTACTCAACAATACCTTGGGGAAATCTCTCTAAATTCTCTGGTATAGCTCTAATTAATTGTTTTCAATAGTGTGTAACATCGCCTGGTATAAATGTACTCTAATTTATTCACCCGGATCTCTAGTGTTGGATAGTCACTTTGTTTCCACAGGAAAATTTCCCATAGTAACCAGAGTGTGAATGTGTGAATGTGTTACACTTTGGCCCCAAGGCCCCTGACTCATATATGATTCAAAATTTTTAAAGAGGGTGTCAATCTGAAGAATATAATCAGCCGCTATTTTTTCCAAGATGTCGGACTGACCTACCCATCAAACTTGGGACATAGCTCAGTGTCTTTAGTTCTATACGAATGTGATCACCGTAAGCCTTTTCTGTTCTCTCATGTTTTCTGTTTGAGTGCAAGTCTGGATCAAGGTGACCAGTCAAAGCTGGGTCCCCACCCAGGAGCCACCGCACTGTATTAGAAAGGGCTCAGGCTTTTGAACTGATGACCCTGGCCTTATATTTTGAGAATAAATACCTTCTCCCAGCCCCAGCTTCTTGCCTTTAGAACAGCAGTCATGGCACCCACCCCATAGCCAGTCAGTTAAATTGGATTGTGCAGCACAGGTCCTGGCACCAGGCGGCCCACCATCCAGGAGACCCTTTCCATGCACAAACCGTGAATCATGTTGGGGCTTGAAGGGGGACAGCTCAAAACAATCAATAGCGATGCCCAGGACAAACAGTGGGGGTCTGGGGAGCAAACAGGAGCTGGGCTGTTTTCAGAATAATTGGATGTTCCTGTCTTTGTGTACAGAGCTGTGTGTGCTCCGAGGATGTTGACGGTGCATCTTGCTGGCCAAATCCACAGCCCTGGGGGTGTCTCCCCTCACCCACAGGAGGAGAAAGGCTGGGGGTGCCGTGCGCCCATGCACCCTTGCTAGAAGGGATTGGAAAAGAGGGAAGCTGACAGATTTGAGGACTTGAGGAAGGTTTCCTGGGGTGGGGGTGCAGGGGGTGGCAGTGGCCGGAACACTCCCTGCTGTGGGAGAAGCAGGGGTTGGTCATCCCCACCTGGCAGCAAAGGTCACTCCCTGTCCTCTCCCCTCACCACACCCCACACTTGCGTCGCCCACTCACTGACCTACCCAAGAAGGAAGCAGAAATGGGCCTGACATCACAGCACGTGTAGGGACTGAATGTGTGTGCCCCCCACCAAATTCATAGGTTGCAGTCCTGCTGTCTCCGTGTGATGGTTTTGGGAGGTGGGGCTGTGGGGAGGTGATCGAGGTTAGATGCAATCATGAGGGTGGGGTCCTCAGGATTTGGGATTAGTGTCCTTATAAGAGGAAGAAGAGCGATTTGAGCTCTTTCTCTCTCTCCACCATGTGAGGACACGGTGGGAAGGTGGCCGTCTGCAAGTCAAGGAGAGAGGTCTCATCAGAAACCGAATCTGCCAGCACCTTGATCTTGGACTTCAGGCCTCCAGAACTGTAAGAAATAAATGTCTGTTGTTTAAGTCCCCCTTCCCCAATATTTTGTTATGGCAGCCTGAGCTGATTCAAACAGTATCCTTGCCTTTCCTTTCTAGGATACTGGGAGCAAAGGCCTCTAAGAGAGTGCTGTCAACATATCTTGAACCCCAAATTGAGTCCTGTAGCTGACACCAAGACACTTGCCTCATCCATTGCTATGCCCCGAGGGAACTGTGGCCCAGGCAGTGGAAAGGCAACGAGAGTGCTGATCTGGAGAAAGCCCATGAAAAATTCTTAATGTCCATGGAAAAATTGTGAGCAAGTGATGCTGAGGGCTGGAAAACTAGGGAGTCCTCTCTCTCCACCCCGCAACGTCCTTTACTAAGAGTCACATTTTTGCTTCAAAACCAGCCACAAGAAACTACTCAAAGGCCCTAAGAATTTACAAGAATTCTAATTTCCTTCCTCCAGGCTGCCTCCCCAAGAGTCACACCTCCAAGGGCCCCTTCCCCAGCATCCTAGGTCCCTCACCAGCCCTCCCCCACCCTCAGCACCCCCTCAGGCCCTGATGAGATGCCTTTCTTAGGAATGTGCAGATATGTCAAATGTCCAAGACTCTGAGACATTTGTGTGTCTCCCCTTTGGTGCTGAGCATGGTGTCTTGTACACAGTGGGTGCTTTAATATGTATTTGGTGAGCCATTTATTAGAAATAAGAGGTGGTTATTAATAGCAGAGGGAGCGGCAGACCAGGAACCAGTAGTTGCCTAGATTGGAGGAAACACGAAGCCCAATCCCCAGCCAAAGCCCGGTTCTGGCACCCAGAGTCCCACCAGGGAGGTGGCAGCCACCCGTATCAATTACTGAGACCCGGAGCTCCACTCATTAAAATCTCCAAAACGGACATCATGTTAATGACCAGGCCTGCTGTTCTCTCCCCTCAAGGTAAGATTTATTGCTCGAACTTACATTTTATCGTGCACACCGAATAAAAATGATCGATTCCCCTGCCCGCCTTACAGCATCCTTCCACAGTTATTAAAGTCTCTAAAAATGTTTTCTTAAAAGAAAAAAAAAGTTAAAAGAAAAAGAGGTGGAGACAGAGGAGACTGGAAAACGCTGGATCGCTGACCATCATCCATCTTGTCAGCTCGGGACCGCATAACCTTGATGTCACCGTATTTTCTGCTCACATCCAGATTTACAATTCGCCAGCCAAGGAGCTGGAAATGCCAAACTGCCTCCTTGGAGGTGAATGCTGGGAGGTTCTTAAGGGGCCTGAGAGAGGGGAGGACCCCAGCTCTGAAAACTCTGAACAGACACTGAGCCTGTCTCTCAGCGATTTCCTCCAAGTTGAGAAATCCCAGACTCCAAGGGGAAAAAGACGATTTAAACTCCAGGGCCCCAAACTCGTTCAGCCAAGAGCCCCTTTGCATTCTGTTCACTGATGAATGAGCGGGTTTCCAAGCCAAGACCAGCAGCCTTGGAGGGCTGGAAATTCACCTGTGCCAGTTAGGAGATGGGATGGCAAAGCAACACGAAGGTGTAAGCCTGGGCGCTGGAGAGGTGTTTAACCCGCAGAAAAAGAGCAAATGCACCAAGCCCTGCAGAAGTGCCAATTTGCATACAAACATGTTGATGGGCAATTACTCATCGGTCATCTGTTCATTCTAGTGAGTCCCCAAGAACCTTTGTTTTGCCATTCTCCTAATGTAATTTTATTAAATGCCAAGTAATACAATTGTATATCACCATTTCTCCAAGCATATTGTGAATTCCTTCAGGACAGGAATAAGGTCTCTCTCTCTCTCTCTCTCTCTCTCTCTCTCTCTCTCTCTCTC
>NW_017731500.1:468010-477692 GCF_001890085.2 Hipposideros armiger | reverse complement strand
CACACACACACACACACACACACACACACACATTCAGGCACATTGGGTGCTTTCTACAGGGGTCTGTTGCAGCCTATTTACTTGAGAGTGGTAAAACCCACTTGTTTTAAACTTGTGTTTTAACTTGTGTTAAAATTCCACAATTCGGAATTTGTTACTAGGTCAACCTGGCCTCTTTCCAAATTAGTGCTAATTAGTTAGTCTTGTTTCTAAGCAGATCTAGACAACTTTCCTTGTCTGACTCCAGTTCATATTCAGGTAATTCCGTTCTGACTTCTGCGAGGTTCCGACACAGCGGGTGACACAGCCCCCCTAGAAGTCTCCCTCCCTCACCCCAGGTTTTCCGAGTCCGTGAGAGTAAAATTCTGCCAGGGAGCGTTTTCCTGGCTTGGCCTGGAAGACAGCCATAAATCTGTCTCGGGCCATTTGACTCTGGCTTCCAAGCCAAGCAAGCTTAACAGACACTTCCATCGGGCCCGATGCGCCAACGATCTATAAGCCATTAACCAGGCGGTATTAGACCTCCCGACTGGGCCTCCTCTGTGGGAACTCACGCAGAGGAGAAGGGGAAAGGAGACAGGGGGCACAGGTGCAGCGGCTGGGAGGGCACTGGCGCAGAGGCAGTTGCGAAACCTGCCCGAGGCCCATCAGGACCCCAGAAGCATGCAGCGCCCGCCCAGCCAGGTCCTGTCCTAGGCCTGGGGTAAGACAGGAAGCCAGCCTAGGGCAGGGGGAGGGCCAAAGAGGGCCGACCAACAGTTCAGGACCCAGAGGCCCGCACATTTCAGTTCTCCTCTCACCAATAAGCCTTCTAGAAGGTACATGGCCAGAGTGGGCTGGGCCCCGTTCTCCAGCAGTTGGCCTTTGGTCCCTCACACTGAGTCCAAATTTCCCTCCAGAGCACGTGTCCTACGGAGTCCAATCCCGAATACCAGATCCCCCATTTCCTATAAGAATAGGTGATGGTGGTGATGATGACCACTAACCATTGCTGAGAGCTTGCTGTGTGTCAAGTAATATTCTCAGCGCTTCACATATACTCTAGCATCACAACAGCCTAGGAGATGGACACTTCTTATCCCCACTACACAGGTGGGGAACCTGAGGCCCGGGGCTGTTAAGACGCTTTCCCAGGTCACACAGCTGATGAGGGGCGGCACCCAGATTTTCACCAGGCTGCTTGGCTGCAGTATCTGTGCGCTCAGCCATTCCACGTATTGCCTCTCAAAGCGGCCAGGAGGCCAGAGTCAAAACAGACTGGACACAGTCCAGCTCAAAGTTGGCTTAAGAGTCATGGGTCACCCCTTGGCTGCCACCGCACTGGAAGAGACCAATCCCATCACAAGGGCCCCACCCACATCACCGCATGTGACCCTAATTACTTCCAAAGGCGCCCCCTCCAAATGCCATCACACGGGGAGGTGATGGCTTCAACATGGATTTGGGGGTACGCACAAACATTCGCCCCATAACCATGGGTGCACCAGTACCTGTACCAGGAGACTGTGGTTCTAGAAGCCTCTTCCCATGCTCTGCTGCCCCGCCCTGAGTCCCGCCCTGCCTGGATTCACTCATCCTTTACGGCCCAGCTCAAAACCCTCTCCCAGGAAGACTTCTCTGACTACATCTTTCTTTTCTTTGATGCCCAGCTCTATTTAGAATTTGTCACCCAATTTAACACTTGCTTCTGCACAGTGCCGTATTGATCTTTAATCTTGCAATCCAGTTATACAGCGTATAGCGTATGTTTTTGCCCTGTGGCAACCCCGAATTAATTTAATTTTCCAATGATTAAGAAACAGACTCACTTAGACTGGTAGAGCATTAACCCTCATTCTGCAAATTTGAAACAGGGGCTCGGAGAAGTTATGAGACGCGCCTCGTGTCGCACGGCTAGGATGACCAGAGCTCAGCACCTCCCCCAGCCCATGCTCTCACCACTACAATGCCGGGAGCTTGTGTCTGAGTTTGAATTCTCCTAAAAGCAGACATTTGGGGCAAGGATTTGAGTATAAGTAGTTTATTTGGGACGTGGTTTCAGGAAGCCTGGGGAGAGCGTAGAGAAGAGGAAAAAGGTGGAGAGAAGCTACTTAAGGGCCATTAACGAACAAGTTACCACTGTGGGCAACAGGGGCTCAACCATCTGGGGGTCCTCTGTGAGGCTGCAGAACACGCAGGGAGCCGGGCATTTCCCGTAGCTCCTGTCCCATGGGGTTTTCATTCCCAGAACCCCTGCCTGCCCTAGGGAGCTGAGCTCCCATCCACAGCCAAAGAATAGCCCAGGGGAGAGAAAGGCAGCTGTTGGGGTAGGGAGCCTTCTGCATACATGAGAACCATGTGCATAGCCATGGTAATGGCCCTTAGTGGGTCAAATACGGAAGGACAGGCCACGGGCAGGGTCTGCCGTGGTCAGTAGCACTTGCCAATCAGTGGGAGTAGAACTGGTACCCTGACTGCCTTTCACATCTGTGTCCCATTTTCGGTTTGCTGAGACCTAGCCTGTGCTTCAAGATAGCGGATGAAAAGGCACGATTTGACCCTCCCTTCCCCCAAGGGGATATGTATTGCCACAGGAGACTTTGAAAAGGTGCAATGTCCAGTGACATTTGGGAGATGCCTGGCATCTCAGCTGCCCGCCCCCCACAAGTGTGTGATGAAAGTCCCCTGGCACATTCGCCTGGCTTCTTCTTGCAGGCCCCTCCTTCCAGGTTGCCTCTGTGGAGGGGGGCTCACATGAGGCACCAGTGTGGATACCAGGACATGAGGGTTAAGCAGACCCCATCCCAGCCTCCTGAGCCCTTGGGGGTGCAGACAGGGGCTGCAGGGAGCTGCCAAGCCCAGCGGGCTGAGTGGCAGGCTCTGTGCACGGGGTTCTCACAGGAGGCCCCTGAAAGCCCAGTGCAGACGGCTGTAAAGAGGAAATACGAGCTACAGCTTCATCTGGTGCTTCACAAAACTCCTCATTCGCTTCTCCCAGGCAGGTCATGTTCTGAGTTTATAAGGCAAATGTACTTGTCAGTTTTGCCTCTTGTCCTAGGAGCCAAGCTCTCACCTTGGCCTGGAAATGTGGGCCTCTCCATTTGAGTGGCTTCTCTGAACGATGTTGTGTGCCTGGCTCCCCAGCCCTACACACACACACGCACATGAACACGCACGTGCGCACACATACATGCACACACGCACATGCACACATGCACACATGCACACGCGTACAGGCACATGCGCACAGGCACATGCACACACGCACATGCGTGCACATGCACATGCACACACGCGCACACACACAACCCCAGAACAGAAGTCAGCAAACCCAGATTCCAGCCTCCTCTCTGCCTCTAACTAGCTAGGACCCATGACACGTCCGTTTCTGGCCTTATTTCTCTGATTTGTGAAACAGGAATGCTGGGTGCGTCCTTCGCTAAGCCCCTTTTCAGCGCTGGCTTTCTGTGTCTTGATGATTGTAAAGGGCCCCCAGGGACACTCAGCCTCCTGTCCAGAGAAGCCGCAGACCCAAGGATGAAGAGCAGGCATCTTGGTGCCCCCTCCCTTCTGTATCCTTCTCTTTCAAGAAGGTGGAGGCCCCCATCTCAGGACACTGCTGCCACGCTGATATGCCCGGCCTGCCAGTGGGAAGCTGGGGAGGGGGGAAGGTGCAGGTGGTCCATGGCATCCTGCTTTGACCCTTTCTACAACACAGATCCAAGTCTTTGAGCGGAGCCACCTAAATGGCCTGGCATAGGAAGAGCATCCACACCCTCACTGAGATGACACAGCCACCATGCCACCCTCTACCCCCACCTTTTGACTCTGCTTACATCAGCACAAGTGGTCGTGCTCCCGGGGGCTCTGGGATGGAGACGGGAAGTTGAGGGGGATGGTTCTCTGGCTCCCCCTTTTGCCTATGATCCTGTGGAGAGCTGTGTCTCAGGACTCAGAGGCCAATTCTGTGCGGAGGGCTTTTCAACAGGGCCCTATTCCCCAACGCCCCCTGACAGCTATCTTAAAGCAAAGGGTTTCTAAGCCACAGACCCTCAACAGCCTGGCCACCTGGACTTTAAAGACTGGGCTCAGATGTCCAGCTGGGTGGAGGGCCCTTCCAAGGGAAGAGCAGTGAGCCGGCCCCCGAGAGCCCACCCAGACCAGCACACCCTGGGACGCACCCCTCCAATAAGGAGCCACTCCTTTGCATGGGAGGTAGTTGCTCTTTCTTTGCTCAGATTCTGAAGCCTGCTTATAGCCCTTTCTTTGCAGAGCACATCTCCAGCTTCTCACCTGTTATCACTCTCCAGCATCACGGCCAAGTGAGTGATTATCGCTGCACCCCAGGTGGGGAAACCGAGGCTCAGGGCGTGGAAGAGACTGAGTCACGTTCGGGCAGCGAGTCATCAGAGGGCTCATGCCTCCCATACAGCTTCCTCACCAAGCCTTCAATTTCCAAGTCCAGGACAGAATGGGGGGTTCAGGGGTGTCCAGGGAGGTAGAGCGGTGCTTCCCTGGGGGCATACCCACCCGTTCTTTTTGCCAACGTGGGTTGTGACCAGCAGGTCACTGGGCAGAGAAGACGAGATTTTCACAAAATATAGAAAGAAATGAAGAAAAGGACAGACGAAAGGGTGGGGAAGCCCACGTGACTCTCCAGCAATCTCTTGCAGCTGTGTGTCCGGTCACCACCCCCTCCTCACACCTCCGCTTTTTTACATCAACATTCAATCATCTTTTCCCATTCACTTCGTCTCTTCCATTTTTATCTTACGCTGCCCGTGAAAATTGGTGTGAAATAAAAAGGCAACTCTGCCTACAGATGTAATCAATTGATTTGGCAGGTAGCCCACGGACACCCAGGAAGGGGAGAGCCAATTTCCAGTGTGGACATCCCACCTCCCCCTGCACGTTCTTCCTCTGCCTCCTCCCTTCAGGCTCTCAGCTCTCCCTCCTTTTATTTTTCTGTCTCCTTCTTTTCGGCCTTGGTCTTCTTGTTACTTTCTGCTTTGCATTTCATGGAAACAAACCAGCCCATGGGTCCCTCCGCCCTTTCTTTATTGCTATTTTGTTCTATGAGAAGCAGGGGAGGAGAAGGCGTCCGTCTTTCCGGCTGCCTCTGCAGGGTGCCGGGAGACGCTCAGCTCTCCCAGGGGTCTTCTCAATCTTTCTGGAGAAGCGGGACCAGGGTCAAGATCTTGAAGGATCCCAGCTGCCCAACCCCCAAGGACACCCCCAGATAGGGGATAGGTCTATAAAACCAGCCCCAGAATGAACGTCTCCTCATCATCCAGGAAAGGCGGAGATGTCCCTTGCAGGAGAATTGACTGGGAGAAGCCCACAGGAGGTCGGGCTCAGGGTAAGCAACATGGTGCCGGGCCCAGCGGAGGTCGGCCCCCATGCTCCCATAACCGGAGGCGTGAGCGGAGCATTCTCACGGCCACCACAGCCTGTTAGAGGTAGACGTGGAAGTATCGAGTAGGAAGCTGGGTCATGAGCCTGGAGTTCAACATGAGGTCCAAGCCGAAGATAAAAATTTAAGAGTCTTCAGCTTATAAATGATTTTTAAAGGCACAAGAATGGATGGGAGTGTGTGTAATTGGCAGAGACAAGCTGTCCAAGGACCAGGCCCCAAGGCACACGTGCATTTAAAGGCTGGGGAATGAAGAACCGGTGATGGTGGCCAGGGAGCGGGAGGGAAGCCAGGGCCTATGAGATCCTGGGAGTCAAGAAGAGGAAATGTTTCAAAGAGCGGGGAGCACCGCCTTTCAGAATGCCCCCAGCCAACATTTACTAGCTCCTTTGTGGGGCCGGCAAGTAGCCAATGACTCCATGTACGTGGTCTCACCCAAGTGGTCGTCTCACCTGTACTGGGTGTTGGCTGCTGATACCCATGGTTACACCCCTTCCCCAGGGGCCGGTCGATGCAGGGGTGCAAAGGCCCAGCCTTCTCGCTGCCATTTGGGACCCCTCAAAAGGGCTATCCCCGCTTCAAGGCTCCGAGGCGAATCCGCTGAGGCCTCGGTTGCAGCTACTGTCAGGCCACTTCCTCTGTCAGAGTAAGAATTATGGGCTGCATGGGTCGGGGGAGAGCTACCTCTTCCCGAATCCACTGGGGCTTTGGTGAGACACAGGAAACTCACAGACTCTCTGCTCTAAGTTGTGACCCACTCTAGACATCCCTTATCCCCCTCTGCCAACTACTTGCCTCCTTTTCATGGCATTCATCACCTTCCAACACTACGCGATCGGTTCCTTGTTTACTCGTCTACTATTTATTGTCCATCTTCCGTCTTTCCTAGGAGGCCAGCTTCATGAGGCCAGGGATATTTATCCGTTTTGCTCGCTGATGTGTCCCAGTGTCGACTCCATCGTCAGTGCTAACCAATACCTGTGGAGCGAGTTCCCGGATGTTGGCCATGGCACTTGTGCAGCCCAGCTCCCCCCGTTCCTGACGGGATTCCAACCACGTGAACAGAACCAAGCAGATCTCAGGACACAGAGGCAGCATGGGATGCAGTGACTTCACATGGGACTGGGTTTGGAGTCTGAGAGCGACTTTACTTTGGGGCCTCAGGCTTCTCATCTGTAAGATGGGCTATCAGTGACAGCTGCTTCACAAGAGGGTCCCAAGGAGTTACCGGGAGCCTTCCTGGAATGCCATCCCTGAAGCTAACCCTGCCGATGGACCCCACAGTCCAGCCTGATGCTGAGGCCCTGTTTCAGGGGCACCCTCAGCTTCTAGGGGGTGCTGGGGAAGGGTTCTCTCAGAACAGGACCCACTGAACCCCATAGGTGGACAGCAAGACAAACCTACTTTGGATTGCTGCCTTGAAGCGGGGGGCATGATGACTCCTCAGGTGAGGCCCCCCCCAAAAAGCAGGTGGTCCCTAACCGTGGGAGCTTATCTTCCAGAGAACACGAATACTGAGTAGCTTGAAAACCATTGAAGACTTGTAGGCTAAGTCAGCACAGGCAGGAGCCCTAGGTGTGCGAGGCACGTGAGGAAAGTTAGGTGGGCTTCAGCAAGGAGGGCTTCCTGGAGGAGGCGAGATTTCAGACTTATGTGACAGGTTGGCACGGACTAGACACACGACAAGAAGGGCTCAGTCATTCCTTGTGGTCCGGTGGCCCAGGGAAGTCCCACCTCCACTGTTTTTCAACCGCGTGGCCTTGGCCAAGTCACAAAACCTCCCAGGATCTGAGTGTCACTGTCTGTGGAATGGGAAGCTGGAGGGAGAGTATGTCTGCAAAGGCCTTGTCAGCCCCAAAGCAGTGGCTCCCAGACTTGGAGGTTTCACAGGTCTGGGAAATTTCCCCAAACCTGGGGCTGACACAGGATTCCAACCTCATATTTTCCACTTAACGACATTATAACACAAACAAGCAAATAAATCACTATCCACCGTCACTATTATAGAATCAAAGAGGGAACACACGTTATGCCAGAAATGAAGGAAGGTCAAAAAATTCCAAATAAAAGACAGTTCTTTAAAAAAAATAAGAACTTGTAGGAAAAAAAAATTAACTTATGGGGAAAACTCATTGGCTTGTCCTTGTTTCTCTCCTTTTGCCAAAGACGATGGAAGTTTTTCTGTGACAACATTGGGATGGTGTGATGGTGAACAGGGGAGGCTGCCACAGAGGAGGTGCAGGCCCAGAGCTTCAGGCCCCCCAGGAGCTGGGGTCCAAGTCTCAACCCACCTGCTACTCTGCGAGGCACCCCAGAGGGACGCTTTCTACATGCAGCTCCCTGCGGGAGGGGGGGGGCGCAGAGTAAGGCGCTTCTCTCATGGGAGGAGTGACTGGGCAAAGGCACCGTCAGGACCTCCTTGGTGGTCTCAGTGACTGCAGCAAACGTGCCTGTGATCCTACTGTGTGCTGAGCACTCTCTCCAGGGCTTCCTGAACCTCAAGCTCTTTGTTGCTCACAACAGCCCTGTGGGGAAGGAACTACTATTGTACCTGGTTTACAGCTGGGGAAACTGAGGCACGGTGAAGTTCTGTCACCTCCTTGACTGTCACGGCTAATAAGTGGCAGAGTTAGGATGCTAACTCAGCGGGCTGGCTGAGAGACAGACAGAGAGAGAGAGAGAGAGAGAGAGAGAGAGAGAGGGAGAGATATTTGGTGCAAAGAGGCACATTTCTAGCAGAACCACTTACCCTACAAATGTTCAGGTGCTGGCGTGTCAGGTCTGACGGAGAAAACCTACACTCCTGTGTGAGTCCCCCACTGCAGTGGGTTGGAGAGTGAGCTCCAAATAGACGTGCCCAAGTCCCAAACCCTGGAACTTACAAAGGGGACCTTATTTGGAAAAGGGCCCTTGAGGATCTAACTAAAGGTGTGGAGATGGGGTCCTCCTGGATTTAGGGTTGGCCCTGGACCCAGTGAAGAGCGTCCTTATAAGAGACAGAAAAGGAGCAAGAGACACAACAGAGGAGCCGGCCATGTGAGCACGGAGCAGAGGCTGGAGCGATATGTCCATCTGTAAGCCAAGGATCGCTGACCACAGCAGAAGCCAGGAGAGGCCTGGGCTCCCCCTCAGGGCTTCCAGCCGGCACCAACTCTGCCAACCCCCTGAGTCTGGACATCTGACCTCCAGCATTGTGACAGAATCAATTTCTGTTGTTTTAAGCCACCTGGTTTGTGGTCCTTTGTTACAGCAGCCACAGGAAACTAATACACCCCCTTTGCCACTTCCCTCCTCACCACCTCCTATCCCTGTCCCCCATGAGAGAACCAGAGGGTTCCGCCTCCCGCCCTCACCTTCCCTCTCTTCTCATATTCATCCCCACTGAACCCATCATCAAAACGCTGAATCGGTGAGGTCCCCATAGCAACGGCTCTGATGCCAGAACCCAGGATTACGACACTGGATCAGCCAACGAGACAGCTTCGAGGTGGGGGCCAGGAGGGGGCTGCTGAGAAAACAAACAGCAGAGGAAAGGCAACACCGAGTGACAAGACCCACTGGGGTTTATATTAGCTGCTCTTTATGAAAACAAAGCACTGTGAAAAGTCTCCATTAGCCGGATGAATAATCCGTAGGTATAAAAGCAAAAAGGCTACAAGGAAGTACACACCAGGAGTGGCTGTTCTCGGCCTGCGACCTAGCCCTAGTGTGGGGACACAGACAAAGCCACCTCCCTGCTGCCTCCTGAGAGGCACCCTGAGCAAGGTCCCACCCTGTCCCACCTACTCGGAGACCCTACAGGTGCTCATGCTCCAGGGTAAACAGCCTCACGTCTCCCTGATCATGGCCTGAATGGCGCTCTGCCCTCTCTCTGTCCTCCATGCTGGGCGCTGGGTGGGCAAGGCCACTGTCCCCAACACAAGCCCTTCACTTCCACCGTGAGCCAGTCCGTGGGGCTGACCCTAGGGCTGTGTCCCATCTCCTCTCACACCTCTCAACCCTTTCTGCATGGGCCGACGGAGCCTAGCGCTTCCCACCCAATGACGAAGCTCACCAGCTTCTGCTGTGCACAGCGCCCCCTGCCGGCCCCCTGCCTTCTCCTCACCCAGGCTGAGAACTCACCCGTCGGCTCACCTCTCCCCTCCAGCCCCACGTTCAATCAAACCACACGCTGTGAACACTTTCCTCCCCACTGTCCCTCTGCATTCTCGTCCTGTCGGTTCCCACTGCCACTTCTCCAGCCCAGCCTCGGGTCACTCATGATGTGGATTTCAAGCCATCCAGTCCCAT
>NW_017731500.1:449511-456890 GCF_001890085.2 Hipposideros armiger | reverse complement strand
TTTTTCATCTATGCCTTTTATCAAACTGAGGAAATTCCCTTCTATTCCTATTTGCTGAGAGCTTTGGATTTTCCCCAGTTTTATTGAGATAAAATTGACATATAACACTGTATTAGCTTCAGGTGTACCACATGATTTGATATATCTGTGTATTATGAAACGATTACTACAATAAGTCTAGTTAACATCCATCACTTCACATAGTTACACATTTTTTCTTGTGTTGAGAACTTTTAAGATCTCTTAGCTACTTTTAAATATATAATACAGTAGAAATTTAAATTTTTGAATGGCATTAAACTTTTTCAAATGCTTTTTCTGTATCAAGTGCTTTTTCTGTTTTATCTGTTGTATTCTGTTAATAAGGTGAATTACATTAATTAGTTTTTGAATGTTAAACTGGTCTTGCTTGCATTCCTGGGATAAGCTCCACTTGGTTATGATACATTAGTCTTTTTATTTATTGCTAGATTCAATTGGCTAATATTTTATTAAGGATTCTTGCATCTATTTTCATGAGGAATATTGGCCTATATTTTTCTTTTCTTGTATTATCTTTGTCAAGTTTTGGTATTAGGGTTATTCAGGCCTCATGGAATGAGCTGGAATATTTTTCTTTATTATAAACAATACATTTACAAACTTCCTCTCTTCATAAAGAAAATAGTGTAAGTAAAATTGGTGTTGGTATTTGATAGAATTAGTCAGTGAAGCCACCTGGGCCTGGAATTCTTTTGTGTGAAGTTTCTTGATAACAAATTCAATTTCTTGGAAATTGAGATGTCCTATTTCACCTTGTGTCAGTTGCGTTTTTCAAGGAGTTAGTCCATGTCACCTAATTTATCAAATATTTTAGAATAAAGTTGCTTACAATAGCCCTAATTATCCCTTACATGTCTGTAAATGCTATAGTGTTAGCCTCTTTTTTGTTCATAATATTGATAATTTGTATTTTCCCCTTTTTTTCTTGATCAGTCTTGCTAGAGGTTTATCAGTTTTATTTCTTTTCAAAGAACCAACTTTTGACTTTGTGTATTTTTTGTCTGTTTTCTATTTCTGTGGTTTCTGCTCCTTATTATTGCCTCTCTCATACTTACTTGTCTTAATGTAGAAACTTAGAACATTTATTTTAAGACTTTCTTCCTTTGTAATATAACCACTTAAAGCTATAAAATTTTTGTAAGCATTAATATAGCTGCATTTCACAGATTTTGATGTTATCCTTTCTTTTTTTTTCAGCTTGCAATGTTTTCTCATTTTTTTTGTGTTGGTCTTTTTTTTTTTTTAACCCAATGGGTTATTTAGAAGTGTTGTTTAATTTCCAAATCTGCTGGCTCTTTCTTATTGTTCTTGATGTCTAATTTAATTCCATTCTGTGCCAGAGAATATATTCTTTAATATTTCAGCCTTTTAAAGTTATTGAAAGTTGTCTTATGGCCTACCATATGTCTTACAACTGTTTTAAGTACATTTGGACAAAATGTGTATTCTGCAGTTGTTGGGTGTAGAGTTCTATAAATATCATTAGGTCGAAGAAATTGATATTCTTTCCAATGTTTTATTTTCTTACTGATGTATTTTTAATTAATTGTTCGATCAAGTAGCAAGGCAAGGGTGCTAAAATCTCCACCTGTGACTGTGGATTTATCTAATTCTCCTTTTACTTCTGCCAGCTTTTGCTGTGATTTTGATGCTCTGTCACTACAGGTTCATACACACTTTAAATTGTTCTGCCTTCCCACGCTTGGACTCTTTTGACATTCTGCAATGTCCCTCTTATCTCTGGTGATATTCCTTTATCTTAAAGTCTAATTTGTCAGATATTAATACAGCCATTCCAGCTTTATTATAATTTAGTGTTTGCATGGTATATTATTTTTTATCCTTTTGCTTGTAGCCTATTTATGTCTTTGTATTTAGAATCCATCTCTGTAAATGTATAGTAAGTCATACTTTTTTATCCAGTCTGACAATCTCTGCTTCTTAAAAGGAATGTTTCGTCCATTTATTTCTAATAAAGTCGTCGGTGTGATTGGATTTCATCTGTCTTTTTGCTATTTGTTTTCTATTGGTCTCATTTGTCTTCTTCCTCTGATCCTCCTTTCCTGCCCTCTTTTGTGTTAATATATGTTAGTATTTAGTTTTTATTCCAATGTGGGCTTTTTAGTGTTATCTTCTATAATACATAGAAGATGTTTTATCACATCACAGCCTACTGTGTTAAGATTTTACCACTTTACATAAACTATAGAGACTTTNTAGGGGAGGAAAAAGTTTTCCTCGGCCCTCTTAGGGTCCCTGGCTGAGTCTGATAATTAAACTGACAAAGATAGATTAGCAGGCAGAAAGCATTCCCATTTTATTGAGCTTTTACATGTCCATGGGAGCCTTCACAAGGGAATGAAGACCGGAAGAGGTAACCAGAGCAGCAAGCTCTTATACCTTTTCGACAAAAAAAAAACCAACCAATTGGTGAAAAATGGACAAGACAAAGGGGTGTGGGCTCGGGATAGTAAATGATAAAGAAGTAACTAGGAATATAAGGTTGGATTTAGCAAGGTTTGTTGGTACAGATATCTTGGCCCCAAATTCTCATCTCTGGTGATAAGAATACCTTCTTTTCTCCTGGTACAGGGAGGGGACCTTTCACGTGGGAGTTTTATGGCCTGATGCAGGGAAGAAGGGTGAAGTGGGGGAGGTCATGGTTAAGGAATTAAGAAAATATTCCTTAAGCTTAAAATACCTCATATGCCAAGGTACCATATTTATTTGGGGGGTACCATGCCCCAAACCCCATCAAACCCAACCCTTTACTACAATATAAAACGTTTCCATGTCCCTAGCATGATCTGTAGTGTCTCTTCCCAGTCAATACCCCCACCCCCATCAGACAACCACTATCCTGAATCTTTCCCCCATAGACTTGGCTCACCTGTTCTAGAAATTCGTAGACGTCAAACCATACAGTATGTACTCTTTTGTGTCTGGATTCTATCTGCATACGTTCAATGAGGTTCTCCCAAGTTGTTTCATGTACCTCTAGCTAATTCCTTTCTATTGCCCAGGCGTCTCCAGACATGTGGCTATTCTACTCTTGTGTATCCATTCTCTGGGATGGACGTTTGCGTTCTCCCCAGTTTGGGCTGTTACTAATTAATAGAACTGCAATGAATGATCACGTACAAGACTTTTGTGAACCTGTCTTTTCATTCCCCTGGGGTAAACATCTAGGAGTGGGCTTACTGGGTGAAAGGATAGCACACGATTAACTTTATGAGAAATTGTCAAGCTGTTTCTCCAAAGTGGCCATACATTTGACACCCCCACAAACGATACCTGAGGCTTCGGGTTGGTCCACACACCCTTTCCCCATGTTTCGTGTTGACAGATTTTCAATGCTACCTATCTAGTGGGTATGGGTGTGTGATATATCTCATTGTGGTTTTCACTTGCATTTACTTGACCACTAATAATGTCGAGCACTTTTATGCGCTTGTCGGCCATTCTTAAATGTTCCTTTGTAAAGTCCTGTTAAAATCTTTGGGCCATTTCATATTGAGTTGTTTGTATTTTCATTAAGTTGTAGGCATTCCTTGTGTATCCTAAACACAAGTCCTTAGTCAAACACGAGTTTTGTTACCATTTTCTCCCAGTTTGTGGCTAGCTTTTAATTTTATTAATGGTATCTTTTGATAAGAAGGAGGTTTTAATTCTGAAAAAGGCTAATTTATCATTTTTTTTTCTTTTATGGTTATTATTTTCTGTGTCCTGTATAAAAGTCTGTACCAACCCTGGCTTGCAAAGATACTCTTTTTTTTCCTGAAAGCTGTTTACTGTTAGGCTTTAGGATTTGTTCATCTCATATTAATTTTTTGATTAATTATGTATGTCTTGTGTGAGGTAGGGGTTGGGGAGTTATTTGCTTTTTTGGTTTTCTCCCATGTGGATATCGAATTGTTCCAAAAGCATTTATTCAAAAGATTTTCCTTTCTCCATTGAAATATTTCAGCGCCCTTGTCAAAAATCAATTGTTCATGGAAGTGTAAGTCTATTTCAGTCTTCGCTATCCTGTTTCATTCACCAATTAGTCTATTATTATGGCAATACTACCCTGTTTTGATGACTTTGTAGTGTGTTGAACTTAGGAAATGTAAGTTTTCCATCTTTACTTTTTTTTTTTCAAGATTGGTGGGTTATTTTAGGTCTTTTGTTTTTCATGTGAGTTTTAGAAGCATATTATCAACTTCTATTTGTAAAAAAAAAATGTCTGGGGGACTTTTGACTGGGATTGGATTAAAACTATCCTTTTGTTTGGGGAGAATTTACATCTTAACAATATTGACTCATTTAGCCCTTGAAATGGTATCTCTCTCTCTTTTTTTTCATTACAAAAACTATTNAGTAATAGTCCTGGATGTTTTTAACCATTTCTCTCTCATGGGCGGATGAGTACGTGTGAACCTATCATCATGACACGCCCCCCTCCCCAATTAGTTTGTAGTTCCTCCCGAGCAAGGACTGGGCTGTTTCCTTCCTGGAAGCTACTGCAGGGCTAGGTCAACCCCTGGTTGGGGGGTTACGTGGGCGCTCTGGCGAGGGCAGCCCCACTGCAGTTGCTTCTTGGAGCGTATGTTCTGGCTGGTGTCCTTTGGCGGTGGGGGCAGGTAACAGGACTTCTCTAGAGCTAGGAGTACACACCCCTTTGCCACAATTCCTTCCCCTTTATAGGAAAGTGGCCAAGTGCTGCTGCTTTTCAGGCTCCCCTGGGGAACCCCACTTACGTGAAGATGACATGGCTGCTAGAGGAGTCCCCACCGCAGGTTTCACAAGAGAGAGGGAACAGGAGGCCCAGGGAGGGCCCTCAGCTGGCGCAGAGCTGGACTCACCTGGCAGACCAGACCTTTTTCTGTGCTATGGCCTTGGCTGCCATGCCCTGTCTCCTCTTACCCCCGTTTCCAGAAGCAAAGGAAAGACAGAGAAGGCAGACATTTCCCAGAAGGTCCAGACACCCCCAGAAATTGCCATAAACGCCATGTTCGTCTATCAGTACAGTCGTGCAATGTGCTGTGACGCTCTAGTTACCTGGATGTGTCCTTGAAAGCGGCCCAGACACAGCCCCGGTTCCTCCTACTCCGGCTACATTAAACCAAATCAACAAAGCAGCGCCGAGTCCTCCAGCGTCAGAGCCGGGAGAGACCCTACAGGTGCACCAGCCTCGCTGTACATTTCCTGATCTGGGAAATGGGTATTAGCACCGACATCACAGGTTGCTGTGAGAACTAAACAACAGGAACCACGGAAAATGCTTGGCATTGTGCCCCCCACATAGCAGGTGCTTAATTACGGTTCACGGTGATGATGATGAGGATGAATACTAGAAAGACACTGTGCTTTGCCCAAGGTCCCTGAGTGAATTAGTGTCAGAGCAGCAGTTAGGACACACATCCCCCTGACTTGGGCCATTCTGATGACCCCTGCCATTGTCTCGTACCTTTGTAGCTCCATGCCTCAACCCCGGCTCTGCTCAGGCTACCAAAGCATCATCAGAACCAACAGCGCCCCCTACAGGCCTTGGCCTCCAGAGACTGTCCAACAATGGCTGGCTGCCACTGAGAGCAGAGGACTCAAATGCCTGAGGGACGTTTGCCTACACAGAGAAGGTTCCTTGGGGTTCAGCTGGAACTCCAGGGTTTTGTCTCCAAAAATGGCACTCCTGGCATGGGCAGCTGCCTCTCCTCTTCCGTTTTCTCCCCTTTCCCCCTCCCAAGCTTCTCCAGCACACTGGATTTAGCACAAACACTGGATTGGGTGCAGGAGGCCCAGGTTCAGGGACAGCTCAGCCACTGGCTGGCCCCATCACCTCAGTCCTTTGACCTTCCCAGACTTCCTTCTTAGAAGAACTTCCCGAGTCCCAGACACTTGCCAAGCTCAGGGTTTTCCTGAGCTCCGTTAAGCCTCTAGCCAGAAGGAGTTCACCATGTACCTCGCTACAATGCTGGAGACCCCGACAGCTTCTCTGAGAGGAAGAAGTCAAGTGCATCAACCTCCGGCTCAACCCCATATCCCAGCCCAGGCCACTGCTCTCTCCACGTGGCCCCCTCAGCCATCCCTCTCAGAGCAGTGTGTCCCAGGAGACCTGAAGGGCCACACCCCAGCGTGCACCACCATCTGTCTGGGTTCCTCTGTTGTGTGCGCCGCAGTTACAAATGGAGTGGCCCATCCGTTTCTATCTGGCGCTTGGCGGGGTCACCTTACATGTGGAGTGTATGATGGAATCTTCCAGTGATGTGCGCTGACGGGAGCAGATCTGACTTCTGTAATGGCCTGAGGAAAGGTCGTAGCCTGGGCGTCTGTATTACTCTGTCATAGAAATTAAAGGAGCAGTTTGCCACAATAAAGGACTGCCTGCTTGGTGGCTTGCTCACCCTCGCCAGCTTCCTCCTGCTATCTTCTCTGATGATGTGGATAAGCAACTCTTACCACAGTTATCAAGATAAACGCACCCTTCAGCAGGCAGCTTCTTCTCCGCCCCCCCCCCACCCATAAGCAATGATTAAAATAGCTGCAGGCGGGGGAGGGACTGAAGACTTAAGTCCACAAACTTATCACCTGAGGTCTATCTCTTTATTTGCCCCCATGATGATCCAAAAAGCATACAAGTAGGAAAACCTCCGGGAATTAAGCGGACCAAATTGTTTTCAGGGGTTATTAGCTGGGAGGGGAGACAAGGCGGAGTTGGGTGGGATTAGAGATTTGAGCTTTCCATTCTTAATTTGTACCTATAGGTCATAAAAAAATTTTTTTTTCTATTTTTCAAGTTAACAAAAAGAAGCACCTTCGGGGTGGCGGGGAGGAATACCTAGGTTGGGATGCCTTAACTCCATCTGATGCAATCTAAGACGTCTAGAAAGCAAAGCCTGCTGCTGAGCTCCAGACAGTGGTGGGATTTGGTAGGGGGAGAACTGGGCACGGGACAGAAGGACAAACCCTTGAAAGAATAAGGTGATCACTCACGCTGGCTCTCAGCATCACTGAAGACGTGACATTTGATCAACTTTGTGGGATTATATAAAGAACATTTCCATCAGCACCCTAAGTTTTTCTCTGTTTCGTTGTGTGCTTATGATCTTGGTTTGCTCCCGAAGGGATTGCAGCGTCCTCACCTTCTGTCACTCTGCATAGATTTGAATTTCGCAAAGGGAACCTGGAGCCCCAGAAGGCACCGCTCACGTTGCTGAGTTGTGCTGGCCTTTCTTTGGCAGGAATTGTGGAATTCCCAAGATGGCCTGTTTGGGGATTACTCTGTCATGTGGGGAAATGAGAAAACTTTCCAACAGGGGCTCTTGAGTGAAAGAAAATTGACGCCTATAACGAATGGT
>NW_017731500.1:431107-441962 GCF_001890085.2 Hipposideros armiger | reverse complement strand
TCTGGTGTCATTTTATTTCAGGCTAGAGAACTTCCTTTAACATTCTTATAGTGCCAGTCTTCTGGCAATTCCTTTGTACTCATTGCAACATCTGGATTATCTTGGGGTCAGTTTTTGTTGATGCCTTCTTTTTTCTTCCTGAGTATGAGTAACATTTTTCTTTTTCTTCACCTGTCTGGCGATTTTTGATTGGATACTGGCCATTTTGAATGATGCATTGTAAAGGATCCTGAGTCCATTTTGCTCTCTGTTCATTTATTCTAGCAGGCGATGAAGTTAACTGGAATCAGTCTCCAACGTTCATCTCCCCTTTGAACAGCAGCAACTGAAATTCCCACTCAGTTTCTTCCGCTTCCAGCTGCTGTTTTCTTATCTCTCTATTAGGAGAGTCTCCCCTGAAGAGACTGGCATACCTTAGATAGGCTAAAAATTTGGGTGATCGTATATGTAGATTTTGGGGCTCACCTCCTCAGTGGCACCCTTCCTTCAAGGATTCCTCCCTAAACGTTCTGGCTTTCTTCCACCCTTGAACCCTATCTTCTGACACCTCAAGCCAGTGCCGCTGTGGCTTCTGCCACTTCAATTTATGCACAGATTTAGGAGTTCCAGATAAAAAGCCTGTGATGAGCAAACAACTATTTTGAGTTGCTACTCAGGCACTGTACAATATGACAACCCTGCTCACACCCCAAGTCTGGACATTTAGAAAAGAACCTGAGCTTAGGATTCCCCACCACAGGTTTCCACTTTGCTTTTCCTAGAACACCTTTAAAAACAACCACTTAGAGGCGAACCTGTGAAAAATTAATGATCTCTGCCCCAACCACCTTATAAGTTATAGGTGCTTGCTCCCTTGTTCTCTACCTCCTGCTGGCTCGTGACCTGGGACAGAGGACTGCCCGGACTCTGGCTCATTGCATGCTTCTCCAACCCCCATTCTGGGAACTGTAAGTCATATATCTTGTGACTTGACTTCCTTCGTGTGGGTGTATTTAAACTGCCCCAAAGTGGGACCTCAGATGCAGAGCAAGTTTTCTGCAGACCCCATGTGGGTACCTTGTGCCTTCTCATTTAGCAGGTCATACTTTGCATATTCTTAATTTATACACCAGCTACAGCACAAAGCCTCAAACTCACAAATATCGCCCATGCCGTTAGTCTTTCAAGGGTAGATGTCTCTCCAGTTTCTGTGTATTTTTTTATTGCTCTTCAGTGCCTTCTTATGTTTTCTCTCAGTTTCATAATTGTTGTCTGTGGAAGGGTTACTCTGATCAAGTTTACTCCACTTTTACCAGAAGCCAGAAGCTCCCACCATGCATTTCTTTCCCAGTATGATGTTCACCCAGTTTGTGTTGCTGAAGATGTTAACACAGGGGCACGTGGCCTTAGGAGAAGAAGCTTCCATTCTTTGTTAAATGGAGGAAACTAAAAGGCCAGCCTCATACGATTAGCCATTGGAATCCAAAGTGATCAATACCTCAAGGAATGTCAAATGTCCAAGAGGAAACCAGCACAATCCCACCTGGAACCAACCTTCCCTTCAACCCTCGTGAAAACTAAAAACAAACATTATTATTTTTTTCTCTAAAGAAAGAAATTGTAGAGCTTGAACATCTACTCATCATCATTATCATCATCCACTAAGAGAAAGTGTTCCTTAAACCACCTACATATACCTATAGGTCACGCTCACACAGAAACCTAACGGTCCAGTGATAATCTGACAGTAGATGTACATGTAGATGTGGAGAAGTCATATTGTACAGTGGGGAAGGCGTGAGCTCTGAGCCCAGTCCCACCACTTTTTAGCTGTGTGGCCTTGGGAAATTATTTTAACCTCTCTGAGCCACAGTTTTCTCCTCTGTAAAAATGGGATAATAATATCTATCTGGTAGGGTTGTATGCAAGTTCAATGTTAAAGCATGAAAAGTGTCTACCATATGTTGTTGAGAGAAAACTCCCAAGAATCCTCTCTCTTATCTTATCTTATTTATTTATTTATTTATTTATTTATTTATTTATTTATTTATTTTTAGCTGAGCCATCCTGCCACCTGCCACCTGAGCTCAGCTCAGGCTGGGAATCGAACCGCTACTTGCTCAGAGCTCACACTCTTGAATGAGCTCTTAACCAACTGAGCCATTTGGCTGGCCCTCACCCCTTTCCTTTAGATCAATTTATAGTGTGCTTGAGGTCTCTCCTATCAGCCACTTGAAATTCCACTTGAGGGAAAGGTCTTACCAGCAATGAGAGCGTCCCCAAGTAGCCACAGCTAATCACATGTAACACTGCTCTAAAAGTTTGTCACTCGCCTAGAGAGGCCCTGACATGGCATTTCTGAGGGTGCCTTCAACTTCTCACAATTTCATGGGAATTCTGTTTTCTACGATTCCCGGTGTGGAACATTCCAATGAAGTCCCCTCATTTATGGGATCATCTGGAGATTAAGTCCCTTTAAATCACCTGGCATCTCAAGAGCGAGTAAAACTATGATGTCATCATTTCCAATGTCACCCTCGTAGCCCGTAGTATCAAGGCTGCCAGTACCCATCCTTTCTCAGATGAAATTCAGGCAAACCTGACCACAGTGCCCCCCAAACTGGGCAAAAACTTCCTGCTTTTCCAGGCTTTTCGTGTCTTTCAAGTATATCTTCCTTAAGAGGCAATCATTGTCCAACCACTTTAAAGCCCACTGGGAAAAGGCTTTCCATGGGTCGTGGGTCCACCAGCGAGCATGTGTTGCCAGAATGTCAAGCAGTTATTGACTTCCTGATTCCTGCGAGCATACTGCAATGTTTTGTTTCTTCTATGCACTTCACCTAGAGTGTCAGAGCCAAGCTTATCCACAAAACTCAAGGTGGCCCTGAGGCTCCAATTACTCACCACTCAAGAACATTGTCATCACGGGAAGGAACAATGCACCACCTGACAAAGAGCCCTGGGCCTGTCTTCACACGAGTCAAGGTGCTCCACAGCTATCCGCGCAGGGCTGTCGCTACAAAATGCACCTGCCACAAGACTCCCAGGGGACTTATTTCTAAAGATGAGCCCCCGCTCCCCGCCTAAGAAGGAGACTGGTGTTCCATGCGTAGAACTAAAAATCAAATGTTTGCCAGTGCGTGTAGGTCTCCAGTATGAAACACACCCCAAACTGCCTTTCCGTTCATTGCAGATCAGGTTGCCACCTCCATGGAAAGTTATCACCCTGGTTCTTTCATTCACCCAATGTGTTTCTAAGTGTCTAGCTCTGAGGAGGGTGGCAGAGAACAAAAGAGACACTGGCGCAGCCTCGGGTGGCTTACGTCCCAATGGGGTAAGAAGGGTGGTAAGTGAGTGGATAAATATAATATCATGCAGCAATAAATGCGAAGGGAGAACTGAATGAAGCAGGATCAGAGGATAGAGAACGATGGGGCCAGGGTTTGATTTACTACAGAGTGCTGAGAGAAGCCCTTTGCAATGAGATGACATGTGGGCAGACTCGAAGGCCATGCAGACACGTGATGGAAGAGGGTCGGTTAGAGGCAGGCACGAGGGCAAAAGTCTGAAAGCGGGAACATCCTTGCAGAGTGTGAGGAATGACAGAGAGAAAGCAAGGCGGGAACAGCGCATGCAGGAGGCAGACAGGTAGGAGATGAGCCCAGGAGGGAGAAAGAGGCCCGATCTTGTAGGCCTCCCCCTAAGGCTGACGCCCAGACCGTCCTGACAGCTTCCAAACAGGCTTCCGGCCTCCAATCTGGCTTTCCTCCATCCATTCTCCACACGGTCAGGGGGCGAGCTCCCTAAGGTGACCAGGTACCTTCCTATATAACACTCTCAAAGGCTTCCGTCACCTGCAGGATCAGGTTCAAGCTCCTTAGGATGGGCCACAGGTCCTCCATGATCTGACTCTGAGACCCTCTCCAGCTCCCCACTTTGCGATTTAAGCCCCGTCAAAACCAAGCTGCTTGGACCTCACAGTGCTTTTCTTCCTCCAAGCCATTGCTCGTGGGACCTTCACTGCCTGGAAACCAGATGCCAAGTTGATTCTGCCAGTGACACAAGAGTCAAGACCGTGGCGGCCATTTGAGGTCAATCACCAGGCTGTACCAGATTAACATGGAGAAATCTACTCCTGGAATTGGTAAGAGGCTTACTCATGTATTAGTTCTAAGGATGCACTAAAGATCTGAAACCAAAGCAAAAGGAAACAGGTGCTCAGCTACCAGGAACTGGTTCATTCTAGCAGGAAACACTGCTTACGACAGGGACCAGCATTGACTGAGGGAAGACTTTTCATAGAACACCCACCACAGGTCACACAAAATAAGAAACATTCTATGGATACGTTTTCTCTAATCCGCACCCCACGGATTGCACAGAGAAGAAACTGAGGTTGCACGGATCTTAAGAAGCAGAGCTGGGATCCAAGCCCCAGGGCACATATCTCCACAGCCCACACACTCCAGAACCGGACATGGAGACGCCTGCAACCTCACAGGCTGAAGGTCCCAACAGCCTTTCCTTCTCCTGATGGCGCCACAGCACCCAGACACCCACTTGAAGAGGCAGCTATGGGGAAGGGGCTAAGGTAGTGAGGCCAGTCTGCCTGCATTTAGTTCCTGGTCCTACATAGGTTAGCTCATGGCCTCTGCTTGCCTCAGTATTCTCATCTGTAAAGTGGCTATTATTAATAGCACCTAAGCCTTATAGGTGTAAGGATTAAAAGAGCTGATTAGTACAAAGCACTTAATGCCTTTCTTAGTCAGCGTGGGATGCTACAACAAAATATAATGCAATAGACCGGGGAGCTTAAACAACAGACGCTTATTTCTCAGGGTTCTGGAGACTGGAGGGCTGAGACCAGGGTACCAGCACAGGCTCTGGTCTGAGCCCTCCCCCTGGCTTGTAGATGGCAGCCTTCTCACAGGTGGATGGAGAGGAAATTCTGGCCTCTTCCTCTTTTTTATAAGGACACTAATCCCATCCCAAGGGTCCCTCCCTCATGACCACCTCTATACTTAATTATCTCCCACAGGCCTGGCCACCAAATACCACGGGGGGGGGGGGGGGGCTAGAGCTTCAACATATGAGTTTGGGGGTGGGGGTGGGGCGGACACATAAACATTCAGTCCATAACAGGGGCTGGTGCATATTAAGAGCTCAATACATGTTAGCTACACTTCCGAGGTATCTCAAGGTGGCACAAAATTCCTCCTCCAGTTGACCTTGATAGTCCAAAACCATGACACAGCAGGACAAAAAGTGACTTGTGTGCCAGAGAGCAAGGGGATCACTATTTACCAGGATTTGCCTTCATTTTGCATTTGCACCGATAGATATTTCCTGGGGAGTTCGCAGCCCTAAGGATCCTTTTTTGAAAGAGCTGCTTTTCCTTCCTCGCTTCCTTTCCTTCTCCTTATCTTAACATTCAGCTCCTAAGGCACGGGGGTTATCTCTGGGTGGGTGCACTTCCTCCTCACAGCATAAGCCTCTCACCTAAGAGCCCTGACTCTTCCGAGCAGTTCACAGGCCGGGTTGATTTTATCACAGTCATAACTCTGGGAAAGCTGCCGTTACAATACAGCTACTAGTACAAAGCTGGTACTGCTGTATCTACTGCAAAGTATCCATAAATTCCTACAGGCATTTAATGAGTGCCTACTGTGCGTGCCACATGGATGCCTACTGAGCTTTCTCTCTCCACCACCCTCCATTATCACCACCACCATCACAGGAAACACGCCCCATTATTGTCCTTGCATGGAAGTGGTCTCCTTTCCAACCTTGCCTCAGGACCCAGGGGAGTGGTACCTCTCCTTTCTAACCAGTCCCTGCTGTGTCTCAGCCAGCTTTCCCTCAGCCTATAGGTAGCCCCCTAAGGGACTAGCTCTGTGGTTTTTTGCTCTGGTTGGCTGACCTGCCTGCAGCTCCCTCTTTGTTCTTCATAACCCTGCAACCACCATTAACACGTCCTGCTTTATAATCGCCGTTGTTTTTTTCTTTTTTAAACATTCCACATTGCTGTTCCATCCCTACCTGTCTGAATTGTCTGTATTCTGAGTTTTCTTCCCTCTTGAGCGCTCAGATCTCTGCAGCCCTCTGTCCATAAATCTTGCCTTGGGCAAGTCCATCAAACATCTCTAAGAACAAATATTTCCATACCCCAACTCCACATCTCCATCCAAGGCAGGCCCAGGCTCCCAGACAGGTGACCTTTCAACTCCAGATTCCCAGGTATGTTACTGACGGGTGTCTACTCCAACCTGAATGTAGGGACTTGCAAATGGATGAGAAATTTCAAGTTGCAGCTCCGCTATTGATGGATATCGCATTTCTGCTTTGAACGCGACCACAGGCGTGGTCTGGGCATCCAGATAGCAAGTTATCATTCTCTGCTCCCTCCGCAATTTCCAACAAGCTGGTTTCAAGGGGGTTTGCATATAGTCTTTGCTATTGCCAAGACACCATGGGGCTCCTAAGCACACACAATAGGGGTGCAGGCGTGCCTCCGCACACGTGGGTGCCCGCAGCCTCCCCATCATTTTCCCGGACTTATTTTACAGCGACATTTAAGGACCACAAAGAATTTCTAAGTCAGCTGTGTTCTTTGTTGTTGTTATTAGTTGTCGTGCATTGAAAGAGACAAAGACTGCAGCTTGTTCTTTTGCCTCTCCAGTCCCAGGGATTTCTTTTTTAGAAAAAGAATTTTTTGTCATTGTGTTGAAAGAACGCAAAAAAAAGACTAATTACTCTCCTTTCTCTTTTAGCTGAGCGTGAAGCTCGGTACGAGGGGAAGCCCAGGTGACCCACTCCTGAGTGGGGGTTTTGTGTCTCTGTTGGGAGCTGACTGAATCTCCTGGCTGTTTGCATTTGTCTTCAGAAAATGTGAGCATCATCCCCACCATTCATGCCCGAGGTTGCACCTGAGACCCTCATCGACAGCACTGAACGCCCATTCGGATGATGACAGTCACATGAGCTCTGGGGTCCTGCCCTTCTGGGCTCCCTGTGCTGTGGAAATAGACAACACCCAAATCTCTAAAGCTCCATGGAGGTTATTAAGATCTTGCTCGTGCTATGTGTCCATCTCAGGGTTAGCTGGACTCTCTGCTCATTCTCGTGACTCAGGGATGTAGGTCACAGGAGGCTCTGCCTCAGCCAGCGGAGGGGAAGCAGCGGCTTACACTGGCTCAGGAAGGAGACATGGCCAGGCCTGTGTCTGGGGGCTAGAGGGTTCGTCCCACGAATTGCCCACGGTTGGGAGAGCTGCACTGATGCCCACCACACCTTTTTCTTCCTCAGGGCCTTTGGAGCGACTCCTGTGTCTGTCCCACCCAGTGTGGCTGCAACCATACCCTTTCTGCTCCTCGGGCTCATGTGTTCCATCTCATTTCCCATCGGCAGTTGGGAAAGCTTCTCGTGTATGCATTTCCCCAGGTCACACCCACGTAGGGGTGAAAATGGAGTCACAACATGAGTTGGGATAGGAAGAGAAAGAAAGGAAAAGGCAAGGAAGGGAAGGGAACCCAGTAACTTCCTGGCTTAATTCCACACAGACAGAACTGTGGGAACGCAACCCTTATCCAGTTCCTCCCAGCTGGTGCAGGGAAGGTCCCACTTGTGCTGCCACCCTATGTCACCTGTCTCTGGCTCCTGCATTTCGGGATGTCCCTTTCGCCTGGGTGTGAGATGACCTCTGTTGATGCTCATTTGTTCCAGCTCTAGCCACTCCACCGTGGCAGCCAGGTATCCTACCTGCTCTGGAATTCTGCCCTGTGGATCCCAGATACCAGGTACGCCCTTCCTGTTTGCCTTCCATGCTGTTACAAGGGTCACAGAGCAACATGAGCTTCTACGGGAATGTCCTCATGTCCTACAGGGCTTCCTGGAACAAGTGGTGGGTTCCTAGGTCTGTCTAGTGCTCTCAGCAAGGATGGAGAGACGATTGACAAGACGAGAAGCGCTCTCCACTGTCCTAAAGTGATCCCACCCCTGGACCAAAGCCTGTGTCTGAGAACTAAGCTGGACATCGGACTCTCTCAGGACATGTGTTCTGTCTGCTATTCCCCCCACGAGGCTCCTGTTCTTAGATGGAAAGTTCTCAGACGGAAGCTCAGAGAATTCTTAAGAGTCATGACCATGCTAATGATTGTCAAGGATTTGATCTGCTTAGAGCCCTAGAGGTATCTGGTGAGGGAGTGTGCTAACTGCCCCTCCTGGTCCCTGCAGCCAGGCTTGAGGGCTTGGAGTCCATCATGAGACAAACAGGGTGGTGGCCTGGGAGTTAGAAGACCGAGTGCTCCAGTTCCGGCACTTCCATGAGCAAGCTGTGCAAATTAGGGCCCAGCTTATCCCCTCTCTGAGCCTCAGTTTTCTCATTTGCAAACGGAGGACGGGTGGTGCCTGATTAACTCCAGAGTCCCTTCCAGCTGCATGATTTTTCTAAAGAAAAAGGCTTCACTTTGAAGTGCTCTGAGACAAGACCAAAAAAAATTATTTCCAAGGGAGACAGCTGAGCTTCCTCTAGGAATTTTGTAGGAATATGGAAAATGCCAATCGGTCAGAAAGTAGTCACAGGTGGCATCCTAGGGAGACGGGCCAGGACATGACCTGGGATGGGAGTAGAGCTTGAGCCATCGCCAGATACCGTCCCCTGAATCTCTGAACTAAGCTCAGACATTTTGGACTAAACCGGCCACTGGGTGGCATCCAGGGACCCAGGGACTAATGTCCCGTGATGGGAACACAAAGACAGTTTCCCAGTCCACCTTTCACCGCTCTCGGAGCAGGAGGGCTATAATCCACCCACCCGAGAGGCAGGAATAACCACCAGCCAAAGGGTATTAGTGGCGGAACAAGAGGGGAAACACCTGGATCATTTGCAAAGAGCAAATAGATTAAAAACCACAAACTACATCACTGGGGCCCAGAGAGCAAGTCCAGCCCACAAATATCGATGCTGAAACGTGTTCAGAGGTCCGCCAGGAAGGCCAGGAAATCAGGAAGCTCGCAGCCTGACCCGTGGTCTGCTCAGAGCCATAGCCAAGGTGACCATCTCCGCTAATGTGGCTTTTTCTAATGGATGTGGCCTTCCAATCCCTCTTTCTGGGCCCAGCAGAGGCCTGTTAACACCATTTGCCAGCAAACGAGTTCAGGAAGATGTCTTAAGTGTTAAAACCAACACTTCCATGGCTTTCCTGCCTGGAAGCCTCCAGAAATAGGAGGTGGGCAAGAGAGCCTGTTAGCCCCCCACCCTCCTCCTCTCCATTTGGGTTCTGAAGAGAGGGGTCACCTGGCAGTGAATCAAGAAAAAACCTTTTAGAGGAAAGGAGAAATCACCACCTCCCTGCCAGACAGATATGGAAGCCGAGCGAGTGGCAGTGTGGCAGGTCCAAGTCCCGGCTGAGAACTATTGGGTGTTGGATGCTTTCTTTGACCTCATTCCATCTTGGAGACCAATCCAATTTATTTCTTTTATGGAGGACACATAAAGAGGTTCAGAAATAGAAAGACAGACCCAAAGTTATGGTGTGGGGAAGAGGGCAAGAATGAGAATCTGGGTGTGCACAGGATAACACACACACACACACACACACACACACACACACACACCTTCCTGAGCCGATTCCATGCACAGACAGGGGACCCTGTGAGAGTGACCTGAGTGACCCTTTTCCAGGTATTCATTTGCTGAGTGAGGAGCAATACCTGGAAAAGCTGTAGGAATAAAGAAGGAGAAGAGGGTGGAGTCAAGTAGGTATGGCCACAGGGGAGAGCCAATCACAAGATGCAGTGGTCCTTGTCTCATGGCATTGTGTACCTCCCAGCGTGGTGAGTGGTATGACAATGCTTCCAGCTGAGTGAAGTGGCCCCAGGAGAGACTTGGAGCTCCCTTTTTAAGAGTCCTCCGTTGATGTTACCTAGGTTACTCACATCCACCAGCCTATGAGGGAAAGGTAGGGTGGAGGGTGAAACGCACCAGATTTGGGGAAAGTTATAATTTGGCTATAAATACAGACAGTGGGCAAACTAATTCTATCCTATCTGCCTCCAGGCTGGGGGTGTGGTATAGTCCTGAAGATGAGAGTCATGAAACTTAATTTATTAGCTAGGATTAGTCTCAGCTGCATAGAACACAAAATCCAAACTAACAGTGGCTTGACCAAGATGTCAGCTTCTTTCTTCCCTGACATAAAAGAACTACAAAGGTCAGTGATCCAGGGCTGACAAGGCAACTCCATGGTTATCAGAGCTCAGAAGCCCTCTGTCGTTCTGCTTTTCGCCAGCCTGGTGCAGAGCTACCATTTCAAGTCTCCTACTTGTCCCGACATGGCTGCTGGAGCTCCAGCCATCACCTTGCAGGCAGGAGAGGGAGAGGGTGTGAAAGGGCAACGGAGAGCGGCACGCCCTCCTAGCTGATCCAGCTTCATTTGAGCCACCTGCCTGGAAGTCCCACTGAGCATAGCCACTCCCATCCCATGAACAGAATTTGGTCTAATAGCCATGCCTAGCTGCTTGGAAAGCCAGCAGATTGGGTTTTTAACTGGTTTCATTACCTCCCAAAATATAACAAGGATTCTCTTACTAAGAAGAAAAGGGTCACACCTATTGGATGAAACCAGCAGTTTCTGCTTCTCCTTAGGTCCTGCTTTCTCTGTGATTTGGCTGTGCAGTTATAACCTTGGTTTTCCACATCTGTGAACTGAGGAACATGAACCCGAGTTCCTTCCCTGCCTCAAAGACAAGGCATAGCACAGACGTTAATTAAAACAGAAGGGAGGGAGGAAAGGAGGATGGGAGGAAGGGAGGAAGGAAGGAAGGGAGGAAGGAAGGGAGGAAGGAAGGAAGGAAGGAAGGAAGGAAGGAAGGAAGG
>NW_017731500.1:398082-430132 GCF_001890085.2 Hipposideros armiger | reverse complement strand
GAGGTGACAGACTCTTGATTGAAACTAAAAAATGTTACTACTGAACCTCGCGTGTAGAAAAGCCCCAAGGACCATTTTCCCTGAGCTCACATTCCCACAGAGCCTCCGTGTAGACAACAGTGAGACCCGGGGGAACTCGGATGGCAAGAGGCAGGATTCTGTTAGGCACGATGAAGAACTTCTCAGCTGTAATAGCTTCCCTGAAGAGGGCATGTTTGAAAGGGTTTTGTAGGATGATTAGGAGTTCACCAGATGGACAAGGAGAAAAGAGCATTCCAATCCATCTGAGGCAACACCATGTGTAAAGCCCAGAGGTGGGAAATGGGGCAGGGTGTTCAGGGCAGTGCAGTTGGCTGGGTCTAGCTGAATGTGGGTCTGTAGGGGAGGCTGCCTGGGGATGAAGCTGAATCGATAGGCGGGTACCACTCCTGGGAACATTACAAGTCTCGGCCAAGGAATGTGGGCTTTAGCCAGAGGTAGCTGGGAGCCATTGAAGGGTGATAGCAAGGGAGCAGCCTAATCAGAAGCACATTCTAGAACAAGCACGTTGGCTGCAGAAGTGGAAATGGACTCAGGATAAAGATTTGCGGCAGGGAGACAAGCTGAGGGAGCCCCGCAATGCGCTGAGACCCCGAGTGACTGCAACAAAGGGTGGAGGGTAGAAGGGCCATTAGAGGGGTGTAGATGGGATCTGGAGACTGGCAGCATGTGCAGGAGTCTACGATGACTGTCATGCGTCTGGCTTGGGTGACAGGGCTGATGGGGACACCGTTAACCAGGTAGGAAAGGAGAAGTTTGCTTTTTGACATTTCAATTTTGAAGTGGCAGGGGGAGCCCTCCATGTCCATGTGACCCTATGATTTTCCGTGGTCATTTAAATTGCGCGCCTGTTGTGTTTTCCCAGGCCTCTAGGAAGGCAGTCACATCAAGGGAGCCACTTGGGGAGGGCAGACCCTTCACCTGGATGGTCAGGGAGGTTGAGCAGGACTTCCAGGGAGGCCCCCCACTCCTTGGGAGATGGGATTCTTGAGGGCCCTGCAGCACCCCACACACAAGACAGAAAGTTCATTATAGGTGCTCACCTGTGGAGCAAAGCCGCCCAGAAACAAACTGTCTCCCTAAGAGGACTCCTGTTGAGAAGCCTGGAGCCCTTCTTGGACGTGAAGACTTTAGAAAGCTCAGACCCATGACTGAGGAGAGACCAAGATGGGACGGTGGAGAGGCAATGCATGGTGAGGACTCGGGGGGCGGCAAGCCGGGGAGGGGGGACCAGCAGGCTGCACCCATGGATGCACATCCAAACTTTGACCCGAGTCTTTTAGAAGCAACCCCATCATTTCCTTCAGTGACCTGGGCAGCGTGAGATGTGGGGCAGCTCCCTCCTCTCTGCTGCAGACACCTCCTCCCGCATACATTCTCCTCTGAGTGGCCGGACTGCACAACCCCTCCAGCAGACCCATCCTCACCTTCCCTGAGACCAAGGCCGGCTGACAGGTGACCCTGGCGGGGCAGACTCCCCCTGCCTCTGCACTGGGACTGAGAACTGGATTCGCCTCACTAGACTTGCTGCCTGATGTGCTGGGAAACTGCAAGGCTGTTTATCCCCCTCTCCAGCCTGAGCCCCGGATGCAGAGCGATAAGCCCACTTCAAAGGACACTGCCAAAGTCAAAAGGCCTCCTCTGTGACCCTGGTCACAAGACTTGAGGACCAGACAGTGCTTCAGAGAGGGGCAGTGGCTAAGTGTCGGTCTGGGACCACCACGCAGAACAAGCGATGACTTCCCAGATGAGACCAGATGGGGTGTTGGTCCCTTGGACCCTTACTGGGTGAGGGTTGTCTGGGGGGGTGGGGGGAGAGGGAGACAAAAACAAAGGACATGTGAGAAGGAAAAGTCCACTCCCCTGCTTGGCAGCATCTCCCTCGCCGTTGCAGAGACCACGGACCAATTATTCCATCAAGTTGGATATTGGAGACTACAACTTCATTAGAGCTTCAAGGCGCATGAAACGTTAATCATGGAAGCCTTGATATTCTGCAGGAGAGACTTAACTCTGGGAAGAAAAAAAACACACTTTCATTTTCCTTTGAGGTTAATAGAAGGCTAATTTGAAAGCACTTGGTTAATGAGAAAGCTAAAAATACCTCGTGCAGGATCACGCGCCTCCGTCCTGGCCCCGGCAGCTCCAGCCTCTGTGGAGCGTGGAGCCCACTTCAGGAGGGAACCGCAGCTCCCTCCACAAAGGGACAGCGTCCACCCTGCGCCTGCCACCCCAGATGGGACAAGACATGTCATTCCTGAGCTGCAGGGTTGGTGCAGCCACGAAAACAGGGGCGGAGGAAGTAGAGAGTGCAACACGATCCATGTGCCTCCGTGATGAAAACTCAAGGGCTGCAGGAGTCGGGATGGGACCCCTGGGCCATGAGCGTTCCCTGTGCTGGAGGACAAGGAACTGGACCCTGGAGTGTGGCTGCAGCAGCTCACCAAGTGACTGAAGCCACAAGGGCAGAAAGATATCTCTCGGAGGAAATGCGAGGTCTGATTCAGCCTTGAAGACTCGCCTGTGTGTGTGTGTGTGTGTGTGTGTGTGTGTGTGAGAGAGAGAGAGAGAGAGAGAGAGAGAGAGAGAGAGACCCAGGGATGAATTTGATTTCAAAGAGGAGAAGCCCTCAGGGCTGGTGGCTGGCAGCTTTGGAAGCTGTTCAGAGGGGGAGGAGGTCCTACATGTCTGAGGAAACGGTCTAGGGAGCAGCAAGGAAGCCGCCAGGCGCTGTGGGACTTGGAGTGGGTCTCTGTGCTCACGAGATGCTGAGACACCCTGTTCTCTGCAGCCCCGGCTTTCCAGGAAAATGAAGACTATGGAGGCAGGAAGGGAAGGCCAGAGAAGGAAGGTGCCTGTGCTCTGCCCCCACCCCAGAGACACACGTTCTACCCAGAGCGGCGCCCCCCAGGGCCTGGGTCTGCGTGGGGCTGGGCTGGCGCCCTACCTGGGGGTGCAGCCAGCACTCCCCCCACACGCCCCCACACCGGGCGCAGCTCCCATCCCACTGAAAGATGCTTCCTTCCAGGCCCCTCTTGCCTTTGCCAGGAACTGGCATGTTTCTCCTGTTTCAACAAGGCCCTTAGCAGATGCTTTGAGTGTCAGAAACACAGGCCAGGCTCCTTGTCCCCTCGGTCAGCCCCCAACCTGGCCTCACAGAGTGAGAGACAGGGCAAGGGGAGCTCCAAGCAGGTGGAGGCAGAAGAGGGGACCCCTCCTCTGAATCCCTCTCCCCTGGGCTCCAGGGTCAGGAAACCAAGGCCCAGTCATTAACCCTGACAACCAGCCTTAATGGAAGGCCTCGATGTGCCCGACGCAGGGATCTTACCACCAACGAGGAAAGCACAGATACAGCTCCCCTCGCATAGGGAGATAGATATTAAACAAATAAATACATTTAACCCATTTATTGAGGAGTCTCAACTTGTTAGAGAACATATACGCAATGGCTTTCTGCGTCCCTATAACTCCCCCTAACTACATTCTGTCGAACCTCCCTTGCCTGCTCCCTTACAGACATTTGGCCAAATTATATACATTTCCAGCCATGCCCAGTTATTAGAGCTGTCTCATCACAGCATTTAGAACGATTCATTTTAAAGCTTCAGTCTCGCTGGAATGCCGTTCCTCCGTCCTCCGGTCACCATCCCAGCAGGCCAGCGGGCCAGCAGGGTGAGTGGCTGTTGCTCTCGGGGGGCCCCCCCCCACCTCCCCTGCCCCCTTCCTGCCTGGAGCCATCCTTTCCCCGGTGGCCTCTGTACGTCTAACGGGCCATCCCTGGCCCCGCTGTTAGGCGGGGCGGTCGTGAACCCTCCCCACAGCACCGTTCTCTCCCGGGGAGACCCAGCTCCAGCGCCTCCCCTCCCCCATCTCTTCCAGTCTCTAGCCTCTCACTCAGCCAAAGAAATTCTTGGGTGGGCTGCCTGCGAAATGGCTGAAGCCCAGCCCCCTTCTTTGGGATTCCCTCTATCTAAGGCAGGGGCACACGATGACCTTGCCCCCTAGCAGTGGGGGCGCAGACAGCATCCTGGCTGCCCCCCCCCAGGACCCAGCCTCTCTAGCCAACCCTGTCCCCATCCTGCTCAGGAGCAAGAGGCGGCCAGAAGACCTGTTGGCTACATGAGTGGCCGGCGGCCGGCCAGCCAGGGAGCTGCACTGCAGTGGGGAACTTCCCCTCCCCTACTCTGCTCCTAGGGAAGGGAGAGAACAGCCTTCCTTCACACTCTGTACTTGAGTGAGGCCGGCTTCCCCATCCTTCGTCTGATTAGCATATGCTAATCATGATAATATGCTAATCATGATAATATGCTAATCATGATAATATGCTAATCATGATCATCATTCGTGATAATGGATGAACACTTGTGAAAGGGCGCCTGTTTTCCAGGCTCCTGCACTAGCTCATGTAATTCTCATGACAACCCGTGATGTGCTAGTGGCGATGCCTTCATTTTAGAGATGAGCAAACTGAGGCATAGGGAGGTGACGCAGCTCATTCCAGGGTCACACAGGAAGTGCTGGGTTCAGATCACCCCGGGCTGGTTCTGCAGCCATGCCCTTGGCCGAGGCTGCAGCACCTCCTGAGTCCTGGGCAGGCTGGGGGTGGGGTGGGGGGTGGGGACGTTCTCTGAACATATAAGGGGGTATGCTGAGCGCCTTTCCCCTCCTTCTGGGACAGATTTGTCCTCAAAGCACAGGAAGGGTTTAAGCAGCGTGAGGACATTTCCTAAAGACTGGGCCGGGAGCAGAGGTGCTTGGCCAGGCTACTCAGCTACTCTGGTGCTAGTGGACCACCTGGAGCCCTTGCCTGCTTTCCTGCAGCCCACCCAACCCAATTTCTTATCGGCAGTGGGGGAAGTTGGAGAGGGCGGCTGGGACAGGAGGCCTTCCCCCAGCGTTTGTGGACCCAACCTCCCTGCCCCACCCCGTCCCCTGGAGGCCTGCACGCGGTTCTCGGGAATGCTGCCCATCTGGGGAATACATCTCGGGGTGGAACAAAACTCTAATGTGCAACTAATGTTCTGTGGACAGTTACCCAGCAGCACGGCTGCAGACCCAGTGCCACCACCCCTCCCTCTGTGTCGGAGCCTCCCAGGATGAGAAAGGCACGCGGGAAGGGGGGGCAGCCTTCCCCTGAAGCATGAGCCTGTGAGCATAGAGCAGCGGTTCTCAACCTGTGGGTTGTGACCCCTTTGGGGGTCGAACGACCCTTTCACAGGGGTCGCCTAAGACCATCGGAAAACAAAAAGATATTTACATTACAATTCATAACAGTAGCAAAATTACAGTTATAGAGTGGCAACGAAAATAATTTTATGGTTGGGGGTCACCACAACATGAGGAACTGTATTAAGGGGTCGCGGCGTTAGGAAGGTTGAGAACCGCTGGCATAGAGGCTCTCCGATGGCGGCTGAGGGGCAGGGGCCCTGAGGCACAGGCTCCCGCAGCCCACACACCTGGGTTGAGTTCTGATCCTGCTCCTATTCCCTAGAGCTCCTACTCCTTTCACCAACCGCTTTCCGACATCAGTCATCCTGCCTAACCTTCAGAACCACCACACAGGGAACGTGTTTTCCCCCACGATAGCATGGGGGAAACAGAGGCCCACACACATGCTCACACATCAGAACTGGAATTCAAACTGCGTGCGACCCCTCTGGACAGAAGGTAAGATCCTCAGGCTCTCTGCACCCCCATTTTCCTCACCTGTAAAAAGATGAACAATTGTTCCCACTTCCCAGAAGCTTGAGAGGGTTCGATGTTGACAGGGAGCCTGGCACAGGGTTTGAATGTGGTTGCATTCATTTTAGGTTCTCCAGAGGAATAGGACCAAAAGGGGTGTGTGTGTGTGTGTGTGTGTGTGTGTGTGTGTGTGTGTGTGTGTGTGTATATATATATAGAGAGAGAGAGAGAAAGAGAGAGAGAGAGAGAAATCTGTTGTAAGGAATTGGTTCATGCCATTGTGGAGGCTGGCCAAGTCCTAAATCTGATGGGGTAAGGCTGGCCGACTGGAGGCTTAGGGAAGAGGGGCCATTTGAATCCGAAGGCTGTCTGCAGGCAGAATTCCCCCTTGCTGGGGGAGGGGGGTTGTGTCAGTGTTTGTTCTAGTCAGGCCTTCAACTGATTGGATGAGGCCCACCCACAATATGGAAAGCAATCAACTTCACTCAAAGTCCACTGATTTAAACATTAATCTTGTCCAAAAACACCCTCACCGATACATATCTGCCACATATCTGGGCAGCGTACCCCGGCCAAGACTATCGCAATGGTGAACATCCCCACTGTGGCAGCTGTTCTGGGCAGAGGCACTCCCCGCTGCAGTCAGCACCCACGGGCCTTCACCATGGGGCGTGGCTCCCATGTGCACGGGGTGTCCGTGAGAATGTGGAGGGTTCATGAGTGAACACGTGGGCATGTGCGTAGGCTATAAAGGCACAGGCTACGCCCAAACGGGTAAGCCAAGCTGTGCCCAGACCCTGGGACCCCAGGGGCCACTTCATGGACCCATGAGGTTGGGAGGCGAGGGGACAGTAGCAAGAGGCAGCCAGGACAGGGTACAAATCCTGGCTCCTGGCCGTGACCCTGACCCTAGACAGAGCAGGGAGACTCCCTGAGTTGGATGAAGCAGGAGTAATGAACCCGGCCACAGGGAGCTGCCGGGAGGATGAAGTGCACTAATGATGCAGAGCACCTAGGCGGGCCCAGCCCAGCACACAGCGGACGTAAGCACCTGCCCTCCCCAGCCTTGCCAAGGAGAAGAGCACGTCTGAAGCAGAGCAGAAACTTAATTAGGATGGGAAAAATGTGTATTCCAAGGCTTATTAAACTCATGATATTTTTACTTACCATGTACCCAGAAATATATTTAGCAAAGCAATTTACACCATCACTGGCTGATGGATTGTGGTTTTCTAAGTTGAGCTGTAAGATGTAAATGGGCTCCAATCAGGGCCCTGCTCGGAGAAGGCACTCCCCTCCATACCAACGTGGTCCTATGGGCTCCAGCCTCTCCTGGGCAGCACCCCCAGGGTGGACGAATGGCTCTGAGCCCCCACCCTCCACAGAGTCTCTGCTGGGGCGTCTCTGCCTGGCAGAGAACGGGGTGGGGCGGGGAGCAGAGAGGCACTATCATGATGGTGATAACAACCATTTATCAAGCGCTTATTGTGTGCCGGAGGCTGAGAGCTTTCCCTCTACGTCCCCATGAAATAAAGAGCACCCCGTCACCTTTCCTCGTCATCTGTGCCACCTTGGGGCACCTGCTTAACCCCTTTCTCCCTCTCTCTGCCTCAGTTTTCATATCTGTACAGTGGAGATGATAATAGCTATACGTGATAAGCACTAAGCACAGTGCCTGGACCTTAGTAAACTCTCAGAATTGGATATCAGCAGGGCTATGAGCGGTAATTTACTTGCTCAAGGTCCAACAGCTAGTAAGCTGTAGTTAATAAGATTCAAAGTCAGTTGCACAGACTCTGAAGGGCTTCCCTGCAGGTGGGAATGGACCTGCAGGGCACTGACCCTCAGACCAGGCCTGTCTCCTGCCATCTGCCGCCTGTGTCCAAGCGTAAGCATGGAGGATCAGGGGCAGGGACCAGGGAGGTTTGGCTGGACCTCCCCACAGACACCCACACCCGGGAAGCCCAGGCCGTGGCCATGCTTTTGCGACCTGCTGACTCTTCCTAGATGAGATGAAGGCTCCCTTCCCAAGGCCTCCCAGGCAGCGGCCAGCACCCCGCCCAGCGCCTCCCCGCGTCTGTCTGTCCCTCTTCTCCCTTTCGGAGTGCCCTTGCCCAAAACAAGGGTTCGCTGGAGTAGGATAAGCAGCTGGCCCTGATGTTTTATTTACTGGAATAATTTGCTTACGAACCAGATTCTTAGTGCAAAGTTGAATATCGCCCCTGCTCAGATGAAATCATCACAAATTCCAAATGAGTTGATTTGACTGTGCACAGAACACAAGCACAGCTGGTGAGCTCAGGAAGAGGCTCCCAGGGCCTGAGAAGGGACCCAGAGCACTATATGGACCTAGTGTTAGGGACCCAACCAGAGGACGAAGATACAAACTCCATTCTGGCATCTCAGTAGTGTCCAGTGGAGGCCCTAGAAGTGGGGACAGGGGTGGGAGCCCGCCACACACCTGATTCCTCATGATGTTACACACGGGGCTTCGGACAGCAGTCGGCCACCATGAATTCGTGTCTGTTGCCTTTTGTGAATCACTGTCCTGGCCTTACTCCTCCCCCAGGTGGGCCCAATGCCAACCACAAAGCAACAGGGTGGAGAAATGCCCAATCCCTCAATCTCTCTCTTTCTCTTCGTTTGCCCCTCCCAGACCATCTGGCAATGACCTTCTCCCAACACTTCTGGCAGGTGGTGGGGACTCACATTAGAAGCCAAAGGACTCGGAAGTGCCCTAAATACTCAGACTTGCAAATCAATCCTAGTGTGTTTAACAGGTCAGTCATCAAGGGTTGCATGCTCAACAGTGAAATTGGGCCATTGCCCTCTCTTGATCTTGTGTGGTTTGTCTGTAGTGGGTGTGGGGCTCTTCCTCTGAGTGGCTGGGGTTCTCCACTGCAGCTGGCCACGCGGGAGCGGCAGACACCCTGGCACACCCTACAGCATCTTTGTGGGAGGTTGGCTTTACTCCAGCCCAAGCACTGAGCTTCCCTAAAGACCGGGATGCCTGGCCTATGTACCAGTGTATCAGATGCCCCAGAGATGAACAGAGGCTATGTGGGCACATCAGAGGGCATCCTCTCATTTCTGGGGTGTCATAGGAATGAGAACCCCAGGCAATATGGTTTGGCTTTGTCCCACCCCATCCCAGGGTCCTCTGTCCCCATGTTGTCATTTCCTTGCAGAAAAGACATGCACTTGCTCCCTTTCGCCTCTGCAGGCATTAAATAATAACAACAGTAATAATACTACTACAAAATGCAGAACATTTAATATGATTTTTATGTTCAAATTATAAAAGTAATATATACCGATTGTAGAAAACCTGAAACATGCAGAGAGGTATAAGGGACAAAACTGAAACCACATAATCCTCCACTAGAGGTAAATATTGTTAACCTTTTGGTGCATTCGTATCACGACTTTCCCAGAGTGTATGTGCATCCATATTATAAAGCACCGTTAAGATCACGCTATATACACTTTTCAATTAACATGATACTGTGAACCTTTTCCCAGGTGACAAACGGTCATCAGAGCTCCCTCTAATGGCTGCCTCGTCTTTTTTACTGTGTTTTGGTCACTCACTGGGACAAAGGTCCGTTGCCCCATCCCTGGCCAGGTGAGAAGGTGCAGCCCAGGAGGGAAGAGAAGACAAAATCATGCACGAAGCGAGTCAACAACTCATAAAGTTAAACATTTAAAAAGCAAAGAGATTCACTGTTAATCAAATAGTCGATCAGTCGGAAGATTGAAGGAGATAAAGCAACTGCTTCAAGTTTAAGCTTTAAATGTTTAACACGTGAGGTCACCTCCTATGTCCTGCTCAGTAATCCCACCTCGCTCAGCACTATGACATCCTAAAATTTTCACCATCGTGGCCCCCAGCTTGACCTGCTCAGCCCTCCGTGACAAATCCCTTCACCCTTGACCATGTCCTTTCATCAATCAGCTGTAATCCACATTCCTCTCTGTACCTCCTAGGGCAGGTGCTTGGGGAGGTTTTCTCTGGGAGTTTGGTGAAATCAATGGTGCTGTGAAGCCTGCTGGGGGGGTGCGGGGGGGAGAGTAGGGGCTGCTCAGTGTGGGCATGGTGGAAGGTGAGAGCTGAGAGGCTCCTGAGACTGGAACAGCTCAAGGTCAAGGGATGGGGGCCAGCAGGGAGCTTTTGTGGCCCGAGACATGAATTCAAAACAAACACAACAGCTCTCTAACCATTTCTGCCTCTCTGTTTCTCAGTGGTTCTCCACCACTGGTTCGCTTGTCCTCTAAGGGACATTCGGAATGTCTGGAGACACTTTTGGTTGTCACAACAGGAAGAGGGAGGTGCTACTGGCGTCTAGTGGGTGGAGGCCAGGGACGCGGCTAAACATCCTGTCATGTGCAGAGCAGGCCTCACCACACAGAAGGCGCAGACGCCAGAAGGCAGCAGTATAGAGATTGGGGAACCCCGCTTTCTCGTCTCTCCTTTGGTCCCCGTAAAATACACTTAGACCCTTCCAGATTCACAGGTAGATGCAGGTTCTCATGAATCCCAAGGACAAGCACAGGGTGTCAGAGACTAGAGCGCGGGGGTTAAAAAAAGTGGACGGAACCTGGAAGTGGTAGGAACAGGGGATATAGGTGGAGATGGGCCAATGTGGTGTTAATAAATTCATGAACTCTCCTCAAAGTTCTTGAGAGCCTTTGGAGAGTAACCTTGGGAGCCACAAACATTTTGCTGCGCTTCTTCGGTTGAACAAGGCATATTCTGCCTGTGAAGTGCTAGGACATCGGGGAGCAAATTGCACTTGGACGATTCGATGGGCTGGAAAGAGGAAAGGACAGATGTGATGAGGTCTTGAAAGGTCTGTTCTTTGAACATTAAAGAGATGTGTTTTTCTTGGGGCTCTGTCTACCACCCCAACCTCTTGAGATGGCAAATGTCCATTTGCTATTTGTGTGGACCTCTCAAATGATGTTAGGAGAGGCTGTCCCATCAAGGCCACAAATTTTAAGGCCACACCCCTGGACAGAGTACCAAGGTCATCCATTGTCAATGGTCCAAGGAGGCGGTGTGTCCCCTGACTGGAAATGGGGACTTAAAGATGAGCCTCTGGCTGTCATCTCCTGGCCTAACCTCTAGGAGGGCAGTTGTCCAGGTGGTGGCACCACCAGGTACATCCTGAGAGTGAAGACGGAAGAGAACCTGAGAGCTTGTACGCCAGGTCCCCAAGTTCTGCCACCCCATTTTTAGTTCCTTTTGTTATTCCTGACACTCAGTGCTACCCTCACCAAATGTTCGGTCTCTAAGTCTCCATGTGTGGCCTACAGGACTTAAAAGGGGGCAGCCAGCCTGGAGACTGTAACAGCAGACCCAATCCCCAGATGAATCTCAGGAGCTGGAGTGAAGGAAACCTGTTGTCTCTGCCTACGACATGAGATGCTTCCTCTATCAACAACATACTAGGATCGGGGTTTCCTGACTGCGTTAAGGGAAAGGGTGGTTCCTCTTCTGGTAATAGCTGAAGCCTTTCCTAGTCGGGATCATTTGATGTGTAACTGCAAATAACAGCCCATGGGAACCGAATACAGGAATGAGGTTAGAGGTACACAGAGGTACACAGAGATCAGAGAAGAAATCTCGTCTCCTTTGTGGATTATCAGAACTGGACTTGGGAAGGAACTGCATATTCGAAAATCAACCGGCTGACCCCACATAGTGATAGAAAGACCATCCTTTCCATAACAGAGATGCAGGCTGGAGTAGGAGAATGGGGGACCACGGATAACCCGAACATCTGTGTCATCTCCCTCTTTTTTTTAAGGACTCTACTACCTTCTGGAAGCTTCTAGGAAAGGCCAGGCATTAATCAGCAGAGACTCATTTCTATAATAAGCATTTCTTGAACACCTCCTGTATACAAAGCACAGTGCCCAACAGCTAGCATAGTACCTGGGTACTGTAGGGACTTAAAAATTGTTTGTTTTGGACTAAGAGATTGTTTTGACTAAGAGATTGTCCCTGAGACCAAGGAGTTTATGATCCAGTGAGGAAGACAGACAGGCCAGCTAGTAATTCAAGGCAGAATGAAATAAGTACCTCAGCTTGCCTGCCTTGCATATCCACCTGCTCAGACAAAAGTGAATCATAGCTCCCTGGGGCCCAGAGAGCTTAGAAAACCTCCTGGAGTGGTCCCCAAGAATTAATTGGGAGATTTTTCCCAACATATACCAGTTCACTCTTCCTTCCAAGAGGCGAGTCTACACAGCACAATCTATTACTGCTCCTTTCTCCCTCAAGCCTGCTCTCTCTGCAGGCAGTGGGACAGGCTTGGGCTTTGGGGGCTGCCCCGGAGACCACCATTGGATGGGGGACCTTGGGTCCTGAGCCTTGGTTACTTCCTTTGGAAAAGGAGTTCATGCTGTCTTCCTTGAAGGGTGGTGGTAAGAATCGTGGATGCACGCACACGGTGGTGGGCGCCCGGTAAACTGTTTCCATCCTGCGATGGGCTGTGCATAGAATAGCATCGCGCGTGTTGGAAGTTCTTTGACCACAGGGCCCTCATCTCGTGGACTTCCTCACATCTTCCTAGTGTATAGTGTAGCATTTTGCTCGTACAGGTGCTAAATAAATGTCTGCTGGTTGAATATTTAATGCCACATGCCTGTTATGAGGATCATATTGTCAAAACCCCAATGGCCACATGCCTAACCAGGACAAGTGTATCCAAAGCAGGGAGAGATGGCACAGTTTCTACAAGGTGGGTCCCCGGAGGTTGGTCTCTTGGGGCCACCAGATGAGCCCTGACCTACCCACGTGTCAGACGTTCTCATCAGTCTCTGAAAGCACTGTTTTTTAGGGGGACTATGATGAGGCCCAGAGAGAAATTAAGTGACTTGAATCAGGTCACCAAAAATATTCTATTCCAAGAATTACTATTATTCTTTTGACTTTTTCAACCATTCGAAAAAGTAGACATCATTCTTAGCTCGAGGGCTGTGAGAAACAGATGGTGAGCTGGTTTGGCCCGTGGGCCTTAGTTGGCGGACCCCCGGATTATCAGCGGAGGGCACTGCCTTGTCTCACTTCATAACCTCATGTCCCTCATCTGGAAAGAACCTTGAAGCCATAGCGAAATGCCTGTTCCCTTAGAGGCTCAGAGGTACACACGACGCATTGCCTTCTCTATGAAGCTGCTGGTTGACTGGCCATCTGAGTTGTGAATACTGGCTTGTTTTGCCACTAGAAGGGGTGAATGGCCAAAGACCAAACCGGAAATTTGTGTTCTAATCCACATGGCCCCCTGACCCCAGGCACCGGTGTATGGCCCCTCCAGCTTGGGTAGAACTTGTAGAAAATCAAGGGCACACAAACGGTCATGCCATGACCCTCCTCTCCTCAGAGAGTCCAGGAAACCTGATGTCGGGGGGCTGCCTGCTAGAGACAGTTGCTTTGGATGCATCACTTAGAATGTGTCCTCTGTAAAACGGAACTCAGGAAGCGCCGACGGTGTGTCCTTCACATTGTGGCAGAAATAAACGAGGAGCAGGGACTCCAGGAACTAAGGCCAAAGAAGTCCTAAGTCCACGTTGGCGTGAAAAAGCACAACAGGGGAGCCTGCGGCTTGTGGAAAGTAAGACTATCCGAACAGCATACGTGGACAGCCTGGAAAAGATGGCGATGGACTCCCCTGACTGTTTTACTATGCTGGTTATAGAAGCGTGAGAAAACCATCAAGAGGCCTGAGGGCTTGGCGAAGATTTGGCTGAACCTGAAAGACGCTAGACCGTGGGGAAGACAACTTCAGAATAACCTCAAAACAGGCAGACACGTGTTCACAGACAGATGCTTTCATTCGTTCATCAAATATTTATTTCCTGCTTATTATGTTCCAGGCACTAAGCTAGGGTCTAAGCAAGTTAAGTTAAATAAAACCCAGTGCCTGGTTGCAAGGAGTTCAGCGGCAGGGTTAGGCTGGCAGGTCCGCGGGGGAAAGGCATCTTAAGAGAAGGGAGCCTTGTCAGGGCATCAGGGCCAGGGGTGCAGCCCACACAGCGACTGCCTCACAAGAGGAACCCGGCCACCTGCAGCCTTTCTGAGTCCTGAGTGCCTGGCGGGCACCTGGAGAGACTGAGGAATGATGCTTAGTGGGTCCTGCAGAGTTATGTCACCTGCACGTTAAGCCCAGGAAGGAAGAAGGCCGGGGAGACAGCCCTGAGCCAGTGAGATGGAGGAGACAGCTGAACCCCACCTGTGGAACCTCTGTCACTCTCCCTGCTCAGAAAATCACCCTGCAAAGGGAGCTTCCCAAGGAAAGAAATCAAAGGCCCTGCCTTGATGCTCTCGCGTGCTCCCTCCTGCCTGGTCAGCACCCTGTCATGGGCATTGATGGTTTCATTTTTCTGAGGAGCAAAAGAACAAACGCAGTAGATAATTGTAGTGGAGCGGCCCGATAAGTAACGTTTGGTCTCCTTTTTACAACCATTCCCTGGGGCCCCATTATGGTAATTTTTCTTCTATAACTGGCAAATTGTATAAGGAGTCAGATGATAAAGCAGCAAGCAAGGCAGAAATTTGCATTTTAATACAACTGCCTGTATCATTCCCCCTCCCCCTTGTCTGGGAGGTCAGGGCCTCTTGGAGCCTGGGTCCCCTGGTGCCCTGCCCTCCTGGCTTCCTCCTCACTCTCGAGTGGGTGAGTCTGGAGCGCTCAATAAATGCCGCATTCTGCTTTTTCCGGATCTTATGCAGCCCAGAGATTAAGACCCAGGGCCCTGGAGTCAGCCAGTAAGCCTAGCCCAGCTCCACCACTTACTAAATGGGTGTCCTTGGGTACGATCCTACCCTGTGCCTCAGTTTCCTTTTCCGTAAAATGGAGATAATTATACCACCTACACTTTAGGGCTTTTTTAACGCTCAAAAATATTATTAATAATATTGTTGTGGTGATGACCATGACGATGGGTTCCAGGAAGCCCCCTGGGTTCTTAGGACAATAATTCCCCTGCTGAGACTGTAGTTATCAAACCATCTCTACTCCCTTCCTTATGCTCTTCACATGTGCTTGTCAATACCAGTCCCTCGGGCCATAGCTCTGCCTTTATAGTCAGGGAACAGGAGGGTCTCAAACGGATCTTCAGTGAGTGAGGGTCTGCCGTGAGTGAGGGGACCGAGAAACCAGGTCACGCGGCCCCACCAGTACCAAGCCTTCGGCTACACCAGATTGGCCACACCCCGGGGAAACCCAGTGTCAGGAATTCATCCACCTGTGTAGAGAGGGGAACGGTCCTGGCCTCTGAGTCACAGACATGGCCTTGAAGCTCTGCTCTGTCACCTCCAGCTGTGTAACTTTGGGAAAGCGAGCCCCCTGCCCTGCCTGTGAAATGGGCACAACAACATCTACTGCTGTGAGGCCGGGAAGGGTTAAAAGAAGCCCGTGGCTGGGACCCAACAAACACCAGTTGAATCCACCAATTAGTCGACTCTGGGAGGCGTCAATACCCTCGGCCAGCTTTTTGGCATGGTGGTTACATTTGGCAGGGATGGCCCGTCCTTTCATGCGCAAGAAAAGCCAATTGTATCCAGAAAATCCTGCCAAAAACCAGGGCTTATTATTATTTTAGCTTCCGGAGTGAGGCCTCTGGGGAGTTGGCGTGTCCTATTGTTCAAATTTATAGACATGGGCCCTCCAGCAGCCAGAAGAGGGGAAAAGGGTTGTTATCACAGTGGATTTTTCCAGGGATATTTTTAGAATTTCATACAATCCCTTGAGACCACTGGGGGTTCCAAACCAGACTGGAGACTGAGTTTACTTTTGCATGGTGATGAGGTTTTTACCCACCTCACTGAGGTTATAACAGAACTGCTTTTCCTACACAAAATGAATCAGAGACCATGAGGAGGACTTCGGTGGTAGTGTCACAACTAAGATCATTCATTCATTCATTCATTCCACACATAGATATGAACCTCCTATTATGTTCCTGGTCTAATCTAAGTGCTTAAGACACATCAGGGAACAAAACAGACAACATTTCCCACCTTCGTGGAGTTTACATTCTAGTTGGGGAGACACACACACACATACACACAATAATCACAGGAAGCGGGTGAATTAAATTATAGGTCAGAAGGTGATAAGTGCTCTAGGGGGATCAGGTTGAATTCTTTTCTTTTTTTTTTTTTTTTAGCTGAGCCATCCTGCCACTTGTTGGCAGCTCAGTGGCAGCTCAACTCGGGCCGGGAATAGAACCGGCGACCCTGTTGCTCAGAGCTTGCACTCTTGAGCGAGCTCGTAACCAACTGAGCCACTCGGCCGGCCCCAGGTTGAATTCTTAATAGGGAATGTATATAGAATGGATTGTAGCTCCCCGTTTCCCACCGCCTCCCTCTAACAGGACCCTATATCCTGGCTCCGTGCAAGTGACTTAGCAGTGTCCACCCATGCCCAGGAGGTGGCGTAGATTTTTCCACCCTACTGATTCTGGGCATGGCCAGGTGATTCTGGGGGCCATTAGTATGTCAGCTGCCATGATGCAGCAGAAGTTTTATAGGTGTTCCCGAGCTTTGGTTTGGCCTCTTGTGTTTACACCCAGGTAAAGGAAGATGCAAGAAGTAGACTGGAAGCTGCCCAGAAGCCTGGAGTCCAGCCTGGCTGAGCCAAATCACAGTCGACTTACAGCCCCACTGGCCTGAAATACAATATTATGGAAGACCTTCTGTGTTCATCTTCTATTGCTGCCACAGCAGACAGCTGCACACTCAGCGGCTTAAAGCAACACAAGTTGTGACCTCACGGATCTGTACGTTAGAAGTCCAGGTTGCCGAACCTTTCAGAAGGACAAAACCAAGGTGTCAGCCAGCTGGTTCTTCCCAGGAGGCTCTGGGGAAAATCTGCCTGCAAGCTCCTTCGTGTTGACAGCTGAATTCAGTTCCTTGAAGTTGTAAGACTGAGGTCCCCATTTCCTTGGGGGCGTCAGCTGGCAACTGTCCTCAGCTCCTAGAGTCTTCTCTCGGGTCCTCACCTACAGTCCCGACATCTCAGGAGCAGCAGAGGTATGATGAAGCGCCTCACACTTGGAATCTTTCTGCCACATCTTTCTTTTCCCTTTTCTATTGCATTGTTCTAACTGACTCTTCTGCCTTTCCTGCGGATTTTAAGGACTCAGGTGGTTGATTACACTGTTCACCCAGATATCCCAGGACATCTGATTAGTAACCCTAATTCCATCTGCAAAGCCCCTTCACAGCACTACCTAGACTAGTAATGGATTGAATAACCATGGGGGGCGGGGGTGTCTCGGGGGAACATTCTTAGAACGCTGTCTACCACAGCCTGTAATGTGGGGTTCTTGGTGACGCAGCATGATCACAGCAGAAACCTGACTACTAAAAGGGTCAGGCTGAGCCTCCCTGACAAAGCGACATTTGAGCAGAGACCTTCCCCTACTTCAACCCAGCTTTAGTCTTGTCTATGACAACAAAATCTTGGTGATGGCAGAGCAGCACAGTGGAGAAGCCTGGTCCCTGAAAGACCCCAAGGAGCTGAGAGGCCCTGCCCAGACTGGGTGACAGAGACAGACACTTTGTTCTTCGAGCCACTGCATTGTTGGGGCTCCCTGTTAGAGCAGCTTATCCTTTTATCCTATAAATCATACTCTACCACGAGGTAAATGGACCGATGAATGTGGGATGCCTCGGGGGAAGAAGTACTGAGTTTTACCAAGTAAGTCGTGAACAGTTGCTTGGAAGAGGCATGGCCTTGACCACTAAAATTCACAAGTACAACGGGCACTCTGAGGTGAAACAATACGCAAGGGATGAAGAGAGTGAGTGAACACTGAGTGACTAAGAGGAAAAACTAACAAGTCTAATTAAAGAGATGCAAAGCAAAGAAACAGGGCAGGTCTAGGAGAGTCAGACAGTGGAGTTTGGGAAGGGATTGTAAGAACCACGAAGGCTCCACGGTGGGTTCCCATCGCCGTCTGTCTGTGGTTGGACTAATGGAGGCTCAGCGAGTTGTTAGTTGCTAGGGCCTGGGAGGTGGCAAACGACATCTACCTGAGTCTTGTCCATGTGTGTAGCCCTCAGCACCTAACACCATCACATGTGATGTGTAACAGGAAATGCCTGTTGATTGATAACCCAGAACAAGTCTCACCCCACCACCTTCCCTAGACCAGGAGGGGCCCCCAATTTCAATAGCAAGCAGAGATGAGTGACCTTCTCGTGATGACACACATCCCCAGAATGTCACTAGGTTGGGTTTCTATTCATTCCATCAGCATTTGCAGGGCTGGGCGCAGAGCAGCCATAAAGACAGATGAGGTATGAACTTGTCATTCGGGAGCTGTCCAACTTGGAGATGATATAAGATATGGAGGTAGGTAACTCGGGTAAAAAGGGGAAATTGATGTGTCCCACGACAAACTATAGAGAAAGTGTGCCAAGAGTCCCAAGAAGGAAGATTACTTCCTGCTTGGGTGGGTGGGAGGGGGTGGAGAGGAGGCAGAAGGGAAGATATCAAGGCAGCGTGGAGGGTGGCGTTTGAGCTAAACCTTGAAAGAGATAAAAGGAGAGGCACCCTGGTGGAGTGCCTTTGTGAGCAAGCTAGGGAGGAGATGGCACACCCAGCAGACCCACCTTCCCACCCATGCCCTGGTTCAGGGACTGCCACTGCCGTGCTCAGGTGTCACTCCCAGGACCAGGGTCTGTGAGGCTAATGTGAAGCGTTTCTGCCTTGCCACAAACCCATCCCCCTCCTGAGCCCAGCCCGGTGACTTCCTGTGGTGCCCAGGGTCACACACTCAGCACCCACAAACTCTCTGGTGACAAAGCAGAGGGAGGGAGAAAATGGGAGGAAGACACACCATCTTTCCATTTGCAGGGGAGGGGGCTCTCCGGCCTTAAGCAAGCCCAGAACAGCCCCTCCCTGTGAGCCTCCCCTCCCCTCCCTGCATCTCTGAGTGGGGAGAGAGGTGGCTGGAGGGCTAGAAAATGCCCCAAACCTTCCAGGACCAAACTCCCAGCATCAGGGGGGCTTGGTCCTAATGGGAGGGCCAGAGCCCCTCAAAGCTTGGGAACTGATAGCTGCGTTAGAGTGGGGAGGGGACAGACCTCACTTCCTCCTCATCAAGGGAGGAACCCAAGGCTGGGAGAAGGGCTGGAGTGGCAACCTGAGCCCAAGTACATCCCATTCTCCAGGTTCCCCCCAACACTCTTGTTAAGAGGAGACAAACTGTTCCTTCAGAAATCCACCCGGGAGATGTCAGTAACAGCGCCTCCTGAAAACCGGGGGGAGGAGCCCACACTAAATAATTGAAGTTCTTTGAGAGCGTGCGCGGAGAGACATAATGTTCTCTGCTGTGTGTAGGAAAAGTTAATAGACATCGGTGACACTGGGCGGTGGCTGAGGACTTGGAGAGCACACAGAGGGCCACCTCCCAGCAGGACACCTGGGCTCCAGTTTGTGCCCAAGACCAGAAGCATCTTGCAGGCTGAGTTCCTCTCTCCTTTCCTCTCCTCGGTCTGCTGGCCCCAGAAGACACATGAGAGGATACAAAGGGACATCCAAGACCTTCTTACTCAGAAGGCTGGGCAATATCCCTCCAAGGGATGTAATCCAGCTGCTGTTCGTTTGTCTTTAAAGGGAAGAACTGCAAGGAAGAAAGGATAGTGTCCTGAGCCCCTGTGCCTCCTTCTAGGTATCTGATTCCCAAGATGGAACCATGGACATGGAACCTTCTAGAGATGACTGCCTCATCGCAGAGGCTCCATTTCCCTGTACAATGAAGGATGTAGAGACAGCCATCAGAGTGAATGACCCCGTGGCTTATGTCCCCTCTGGGAGCTGGGAGAGCCAGCACTGGAGGTGAGAGGCGCCCTGTGGTGAACAAAGGTTTCCCTGGGTGCTGTTTCCCACCCAGGGTCTGTATTCAAGCTGGCACAGCCCGTGCTCTGGCCTCAGTCTGCCCCAAGCCCTGAGCTGCCAGCACTTGGCAGCCAGAACCCTGGGATGTCTCTGAACGCTGCCGGATGCTTTGATCTCCCCAGCAAGTGCCTGGTGGCAGTGGTTCACTACCTAAATGCCACGTCCAGAATTTGACAGAGAAACAAGCGCTTGGGTGACACCCAAATACAGCATCAACACAGACATGCTGACATTTCCATCTGCCCCTCCGTCCCAAGGGCCCCTCTGTGCAAGAGAAGCCACAGGCAAAAAAGTAGGTCACCCCACTCAGAGTGGAACAGAGCAGATGTTTACCAGATGCTCAGCTACCTGCTTTTGGGGGGGATGCAGTGGGGGCGTGATAAATAAGAGAGGAGGCAATCCTTTGCCCAACTCCCCAACAAACTGCAGCTGGGCAAACGCGTATGTACTCGGATCTAAGCCAGTGGTTCTCAACGCTGTCTGTGTATGAGAATCTCTGGAGGGGCTTTATTTAAAGACAATAATACTAATGTCTGGGCCCCACCCAAGACCAATTAATTCCGAGGCCCTAGGGGAGGGGCTGAGGCATCCATAATATTTAAAAGCTCCCCAGGTGTTCTACTCATAAGAATGTGCAGTCGTGGGTGAGCAGCTCCTGGTCTGGGCCAAGGGTGGGCAGCTCTTCCCTTGGTGATCCTCATGAGGAGAGAAAGGGCTGGGAGGGAAAAGGGGTTCTATCCAGAACCTTCTTGCATTTTTCTACCTCTACAGCCTTGCACAAAAAGCCCCTCCACCTAGAATGCCCCCTTCCTTTCCACTTATCTGCACTCAACTGACTCCAAAACCTGAGTTGAGTTCCTCTTCCTGTGGTCCCTGCAGCGCGTGGTGTGCGCCTGCTTGTCACGAAGCCTGCGTCGTTGTCCATCGTGCTTCCACCGCCGTCTCATCGCCCCTGCTCGACCCTGAGCCCCCAGTGCAGATCTCAGTCACAGAGACCAGTGACACTCCACGTGTGGCCTCCCGACCCCATCATCATTACCTGGGCACTTGGAAACGGAGGCTCTCAGGCTCTCCCCCAGACCTACCAAATCAGAAACTCTGGGGGGTGGGACCAGCCTTTGGGTGAGGCTGATGAGCAGTCCGTTCCAGAACCATCACCCTGGGCTCTCAACTCTATTCAAAGTGTGGTCCCTGGCCCAGCAGCCTCAGCCTCCTCTGGGGACTGGTTAGAAATCTCAGCCCCATCCCAGACACTCTGAATCAGAACGTGCATTTTAACAAGATGCACCGGGGATGTGAGTGCACAGGAAAATGTGAGAAGGGCAGGCAGTGTCTGGCTGGCTCATTGAAAAGACGAGGGTTGGGGAGCAATGCTTCCCCTTATCATGAGGACCTTACTCCTCCACCCTGTTTTAGGCGCTCTCAGCCTTTTCACAAGCACCCCTGCAGGTGCTGGGGTCCCAGAGAGAGGTTCGAGAAAGGTTATCTAAAGCACAAATGGCCGAGCCTCCACCCCTGAGGAAGACGGGGTTACCAGATGTGGCTCCATGGTTATTCCTCTGGTCGTTGCATCCTGGCTATCCACATTCAAATAACTGTTCCCTGAATGGGAGCCCCTTGACATCGCCCAGGTGGCCAGCTTGCTGTCAAGGGGCTGTCTCTGAGGAGCGACAGCCTGATTGTCCCAAGGTTATCTCAGCCAAGCCAAGCCTCCTGCTCGCTTCTCCTCTCTCCTGCAATCTTGTCCCTTTTTTGACGTTCCCCAGGCACGCTCCCCCTACATGCACTGGAGAGTCATAGCATCAGACCCAGTTCCAGGAGTGGGACTCAGCCAGGCTGGGCAGAGACAGGAAAAGGAGGCGAGAGGCATCACTGGATGCCCCCTGACTCACCGCCCACCGCTCCCTTCAATCCTGGCGTGCCCACTGTGTGCACAGCGTGGCGCGTTCCTTCTGCCCCTTAGCTTAGCTGTCACATTAAAGGTCGTTAAAAATTTATTCAATATGAGATTGATATTGAAATGCCAGCTTCTCCAGACAGGTTATAAATAGCTGCTTTGAGTCCAATTTGAGGTTTTGATTTTTTTTTTTAAATGTAAGCTATCAGGCATCCATCTGCAATCGAATGGGACAGACTCTTCTCCCTCGTCTCCTGCAGCCCATCGTCAGAGACCATTACTATTTTCCCTGCTCAGAGAATATTGTGTATAGAGCGTTAATGTCCCCCAGGGAAGTGAGACTATTACAGAAAAAAACAAAAAGAGAGACATATTTCCATCTCTGTTCCAATATGCACAACCTAATTAAGATTTTATAAACATTCACCCAACAGGAAAAACAGACACAGACACACACACACACACACACACACACACACACACACACACACACACACCCCTGAATTAGCAAGGCAAATATCATCTAGATTAAGTGGTTGTCTGGCCTGCTCCTGTCCAGTTTTAATTAGGCATTTGTCACAGGGAGGGTGTCACACAGTGGAATTGTCTCATTTTGATTCTTTAGGTTTGGGAGTGGGTCGTTGGGTTACTAGATCTCTACATCTGTCCCTTGTCCTGGGAATCACAGCGTGGTGTCATTTGAACCTCTCTCCTCACTAGCCTCGCCTCTCACCTGCCGTGTAGGTGCTGGGAGGAGAGAAAAGGGCCCTACCTCCCAAGTGGCCCCATTTCATGGCCTCCCTGTGGCCCCAGCTCATCATGGGTGGTGCTGTTGTGGAACTGACCTTGGCGGAGCCACACCTGTGGGACTGCCTGGTGGCCTCAGGGTCCTACCAACGCAGTCCGGGTGCCAGCTCTGGGGACAGAAAGCACAAGCTCCCTATGTCCCCCTAATTTCCCAAAGTGCCAGGAGTATAGCCTCCCTGAACCCCAAAGTGCCGTCTTGGGGCTGCTCTTAGCCACGCTGGTTTCTGCTCTTCCATACCTACTGCTGGGCTCTCCCGGCTGGAAGAAAATACAGGAGATAATTAGCTTTCTTCTTTTATGTCCCTGGGGCTGTTTGGAAAAGTACATTTTTTTTTCATATGTGTAGAAAATTAAATCTGTTGTGTTTTTGAGGAGCATGGAAGGGAAGAGTTGAGGAGAGGTGTCACTTCCTCGTTTAGGCAGAGTTGGGGGGTAGGAACAGGGCAGGGATACTGGTTGGGATGAGGGAGGGGCAGGGAGGTACCAGCCCACCCACACTGTCACCTGGCCTCTTGGGCCATTTCCTTCTTTGTTTCCTGGAACAAAGCAACAGCTACACCTACCAGGTGACACCAAGAGAGGCTGCAGGGAGAATGGGCCTGAACTGCTCAGATTAAATGTGACTTTTGCATGCGTTCCCCTTGATGATTGCCACTTTTAATTGGATGCAGCACCTACAGCATTTGTCTGTACCCTCCCTTGGATCTTCACGCGAGGACCAGGGCTGGGAGGCCTGTGAGGTGTATGGAAACGTGTGGAGATAACGATCCCATTTGAAAGATGATAAAAGTGAGGCCCAGGGGAGTTATGAGAACTTATCCATGGTCTCGCTGCTCCTTGCTCAAGAGACAAAGAGAACTCATTCATAGCTTCCTCCATCCCCCAGGGATGAAGATTCGGCTGTTCCCTCTGCCCAGCAAAAGCAGAAATACTGGAAATCTATGCATGGAAGAGCAGAAAGGCTGTTGAATAGACCTGAAGAAGAAGTAGTTGCTCGTAGGGATTTAATTTCATTCAATGATGTCTTCCCAAGTGCAAGTCTCTTGGCATGGAGAAACAGGAGAGTAACACGGCCTGTCTTTAGGGTATTTACAGCCCAAAAGGAGAATGATTAGCTGTCAAGTAAGTGATGACCAGGGAGCCATCGTCAGCACTAAGGACATGTGGACACGTGATGCCCAGGCTGGGTATCTAAGGTTTGCCACCTCACCTCCCTCTGGCTGGCCTGCAGACCATGCTGGAAGAAAGGCCACCCACCTGTGTACCCCGCTGTCCTCTGGGGCCACCGCTTTGCCCCCTACCTTGGGACAGCTGCAGCAACCGCTAAAGCAGACAGGCCCTCATGAATTAGCTGAAGTGACACTCACTTTGTATACACATGTTTACAATCAGGGCCAGATGGTGAAGTATTGGATTCGTTTCAATGCCACTCCAGTGTGCTGAGCAGAGCCGGGCTTTGCACGTGGCGCATAACAACAGCTTGGGGAGAGGGCGACCCCTTTCTTAGATGCCAGCCCTGAATTCACTCTTGATCTGAGAGGATATTTATTAGCTCTCACTTAAAAGCAGCCTTAGCTTGCCAGCTGTCAGAACTTTTCATCAAATCTCCCGAAATTCTACAGACAGAAGAAAGACGCATAACCCACTCTGATATCTTCCAGAGTTTCCTTCCTTCTTTTTCTTTTTTTTTGGAAAAAAAAAATAAAGCACACTTGATGGAAAGGAGCTTGCAAACGATCACCGACGACAGTGTTTATGTTGCCAAATTATTTGTACTGGCAGGAAGAGAGGGCGGACTGAACGCAGATCAAACGGAGTGATTGTTTACCGAAGTCTAAAGACACCCTTACGTGACATGATGGAAAAAAAAGGGAAGATGGGAAGGGTGTTGGCAACGTGCCAGGCAGAGTCAGACAAGTCTGTGGGTTTCCACCTGCCCCTCCCCCCCGGAAGATGGCGGCAAGAGGGTCATCAAGGACAGCTGCATTCTGGGGCCAGAAGGAAAGCCGGACTGCCAGCCTCCGGGCACAGACAACAGCCAGCGCTTCCACCTCACCCAGAAACGTGGTGATGACACGAGGACCGTTAGTCCTTACCACACGCACTGTGCTTAATATGAAAAGACTCCCCTCTCAACAAAACCCATGAAAACCAAATACAACACCAAAAAAAAGAAAGAAAAACTAAAGAGAGACTCTTGTAACCTCCAACGGTGGGACTCATAAAGGCCTGAGTGGAAAGCAACAAAAGTTGTGGAGAACATTCCAGAAGTCCATCAGGAGGAGGGCTTCTCATTCGAAGTGCAGCTCTGGGAGGCTGTGCATTTATTTTAGGGGTGTGGCTATTATTCAGAACATCTTATTTTGAAATTCACCTTTTGAAACTGACTTTACAGTCAATTAAGGAGAAATAGCTTGCAGTCTAATAGCCACAACTTTAGCTGTGTGTGCGTGTCTGTGTCGTGCGTGTGTCCGCGCTGGGGGAGGTGGCTGGAGGTGGAGGTGATTGCTGGTGGCAGAATTCTAAATTAGTTTGCAGGACAGCAGGTTCCAAATGATGATTCACTGACCAACCTCCCCGCCACACACACCCCACCCCCACACCCCCCAGAAAAATCTGGCGCCATAGAATCAGCTTTGTTACTTTTGAGAATGTTTGAAAGAGTCTGCCTGGGCTTCTCGTTCAAGGTAATTTCAAAAGAGAGCTCCAGAAATGCTTTCAGCTACAGCAGCACATCTGAGCCTTACAGAGAGAGAACTATGAACTAGGGAGGTGAAGATTACATTCTCCTGAGAGAGAGAGTGCGCACGCACACATACACACACGGTCAGGGCATATGCTCAGAGACTGGCCCTATACATCCCCTTCCATTGAATTGGCCATGTATTCAGCCTTACAGACAATCACAGGTCCAGTCAGGTGCTGGAGTCTGTTTTGATCACTGATGAATCCCCAGAGGCTGCTATGTTCAATAAATATTTATTAAGTGTAGACCAAGGACATATTAGATGAGGTCTGAAGCAGGAAAACATGAGTGTGGCAACCAGCCTCTAGGACAGCGGTTCTCAACCTGTGGGTTGCGACCCCTTTGGGGGTCGAATGACCCTTTCACAGGGGTCGCCTAAGACCATTGGAAAACAAAAAGATATTTACCTTACGATTCATAACAGTAGCAAAATTATGGTTATAGAGTAGCAACGAAAATCATTTTATGGTTGGGGGTCACCACAACATGAAGAACTGTATTAAGGGGTCGCAGCATTAGGAAGGCTGAGAACCGCTGCTCTAGGAGGAACCCAATGACCTCTCCCGGTGTTCACATCTGTGTGTGGTTCCCTCCCACGCTGTGCCAGGGTTGGTCACTGGGACCAAGAGAAAATGGCAGGAACAATGGTTTTTCACTCTGCGGTTAGGTTACAAAAGACACAGAGGATTGGGGGAAGCCAGCTGCCATGTCATGAGCAGCCCTATGGAAAGGCCCGCATGGAGGGGAGCCAACAACCGCCATTGGAGAGGGCCACTTCGGTTGTGGAGACGCGGGCATCCTCAGATGACTGCAGCCCCAGCCGACACCTCAACATCTTGACTACAACCTCCTGAAAGACCCTGAACCACAACCTTCCAGCTGAGCTGCTCCTGGATTCCTGACTCACAGAACAAACTGCGACATAACAAATGCTTGCTGTTTTAGGCCACTGCACTTTGGCATCATCTGTTATGTAGCCTTAGATAACTGCTCCAGTGAAAGGAAGAGGCGCATGTGCTCGCTGTGTACCTCTGCACTCATCCTAAGGCTGTATTTTACCCCAAACCCTGATCTCTTTTCTTTTTTTTTTTTTTCAAAATCTGCTGGAAAAAAAAAAAAAGAAAAGAGTGATAGGGCTGGTAATATCTATCTCATAATAGGGGTTACAGATTACATGTGTTTGGGGGACCCAGTAGCTGCTTTTCGCATCCCTCCTAACTCTCCTTGGCTATTTCCCCTTTGTATCAGGAGAGCTGGCTCCATTTCTTTTATAACTTTTCTTTTGTCATTTGACTTTCCAAGGCACTGCTTGGTCCCAGCCACTAGACTTGCTCTTGGCCTCTACTAGACTTTCAACAAATATTTGTTGAATGAATGGATGCATGGATGAATGAATGAATGAACGAATGAATGAGTGAATGAACAGCCTAAGTCCCCACTTATGCCACTTACAACAGGGCTGACAGGCGCATGGCCCAGCTCGCCTCACCAGTCCTCTCCCCTGGGATCAGGGCCTGGGCAGAGTAGGAGGGAGAAGGAAGGGGTAGATGACTCATTATTATTCCGCAAGCTAATGAGCTGGGACTGAGAAGTAAAAGGAGAGAGCTGCTGATGGAGTTTGAGACTGACACTTCCCGGCCACTATTATTGAGAAGACACGGCAGCAGATTCTGAACGATCTGGTTTTCATTACCGGATAATGAACCCAAATGATAGAAGAAAGGGAAGGCTGGCTGGAAAAAGGAGACAAGACCCCTTCCCACTCTTCTGTGTCAGACAAGAGCAGGAAAGCTCTGGGGGTACCCGCAAGAGAGGTGCCCCTGGCCGGGACAAGAAGAAGCACCCACGTGGGCATCTCTGTTTTGTCCCAGAGAGAATGAACACACCTTCACCTTGGGAACAGGGAAGTCGACCTTTGGGCAGAGCCAGCTCCCCTGTCTGACTGTGGCCATCATTGGGCCCCTCCAGACAACTTCCTGAAGTCCTGAGAACCCTTGATGACCACAGAACCCCGTAGCACAGGCACAGAGGGGAATCCCTGCTGCCCCCTGTGGAAGCAACATGGCTTCCCTGAGCATCATTGACCTTAGGCCCCTACTTTTGAGGGTTTACAGGTTTTACAAATAAAAATAAAGATACCCAATTGAACTGAATTTCAGATAAACAGCGAATAATTCCTTTAGTACACATATATCCCAACTATAGCACGGGATATACTTATACTAAAAGTTACTCATTGTTTACCTGGAATTCTAATTTAACTCCAAAATACAGCATCCTGTCATTGACCTGGTAATCCTATGACCATCCCCCTCTACAACCCACCCTTTCCACCCTCTCCTGTTCCCTACAACCACCGGAAGTAGGCTGGGAACAACAATCGTTGGCGATACTGAAGTTCATCTCTGTGTCAGCTTTGGAGACAGACAAAGAGGAATGGTGTGGTTCAGTAAGCATGGCAAACCACCCCCAAAACTTCGGGGCTGAAATCACCCGTTTTATAATGCTCAGAGATTCAGTGGGAATGTGGACAGGGCACGGAAGGCATGACTTATGCTCTGTGATCTCTGGGCTTCAACTGGAAAAGACTCAGTGGCTGGGGAAACTCCCCTGCTGGAGGCTGGGGTCACCTGGAGGGTGCTCATCACCTGTCTGGTAGATGATGCTGTCGGCTGGGACCTCAGCTGGGCTGTCAAGAGCACGTGCACATGGCCTACGTGACCTGAGCGTCCTCACAGCATGGCCATTGGGCTTCTTGCATGGTAGCTTAGGCATCTACAGGTGAGCATCCCAAGAGACCCAAGCAGAAATTGTCTGACCATTTTGACCTAGAGTTACTTCTGCCATAATCTTTGGGGCAAACAGGCGCCTGTCCAGATTTTAGAGGAGGGCAACAGATTTCATCCTCTCAGTGGCTGGAGTGTCAAAGAATCTGTGGGCATGGTTTTAAACCCCAGCAATTGCGGAGGGGGGTGGAGGCTAAGGGGGGGGGAGTCAATAGGAGAGTGGGGAGCTCAGGGGGAGTTGGTGGAAGTGTGAAAGTTCTGATGACAACAGAGGGCCTCCAAGGGGACGCCTCACCAGAGGAGGGTGGTGGGAGTGGAGAGGAGTTTGGAGAGGTCAGGTCATCGAGGAATCAGGAGACCTGGATGTGAGGAGGAGCACGCAGGCTGGACTGAAGTCACGGGGGATGGCCGGAGTGGGTTCCCGAAGAAACCATTGCTAAAGGGAGGGGGAACAGCAGCAGGAGTGGGAGGCATCAAAAAGCACCAGAAACACTGGTGTGCAGCGAAGGGTTTACACTGCACTTGATCAAAATCGTCTGCCACCAAAATTGCATTCGACTGACACCATCTGCATCGATCCTGCTCACAGCCCCCCAGGCTCCCTCTCCACTCCCACCCATCTGCACACTCCGAGCTCTGCGTCCCTCGTCTCCACTGGAGAACAGAAACATCTGCCTGCAGCAAAGCACCCTCCTCCCATCTCAGCCCAAGACAGGTTTTGGCTGCCAGCACCGAGCCTGGGACGAATTCTGCAAACCTCTAAACGACCTCCCTTTGAGGCCAGGAGATACATGTGGTGACTTACAGAGAGCAGCGAGTTTCGTCAAAACAGAGGGGAGAAGAGGTGGGGGTGCTGGCATGGAGGCTGGGGGGGGCCGATGGGGAAGTGGGGGGGCTGAGGCCCCACACAGTACTCTGCACCCCCCCCCATTCCTTTCCACGACCCAGCGCTGCCATGAGGAGGAGGGAGCGACCTTAACCTGGCGCCTCATTGCTGGGGAGCCTGGATGCCCACCTCCCCGACACACCTGTCCACAGGAAGTCGCAGCAGGCCTGACTGCTGTTTGTGGTGGTGGAAGCTGGCACCACACGGAGACCGTGCCTTTTAAAGCCTGAGTTAATTGGGTTTTACAGCATCTTCTCTTGCCTGCCCTGTCCTTATTAAACGGCAGAGAGAAGAGAAGGGAAGAAGGGCTGATCACTGTACAGGGAAAGGAAAAGGTTAGGACAACGGCCTCTTTGAGGGAAGTAATCAGTGCCCCCACCCCGGCCCCCTGGCCCCATGCCCAGCCGCATATGAGCTCAAACAGAGCCTAGAATTTAGGGCAAGCACCAAAAGGTTAGCTGCCTTCATTACTATTCTTATCATTACCAGCCCTGAAGAGAGCTGTAACCTCAGCCACATACCTACATAAGCGTGCGTGTGTGTGTGTGTGTGTGTGTGCATGTGCATACATCCCATGCACATACACCCAGATCACCTGTGACCTGGGATAACCTGTCACTGCCCAAAGACCCAGGAGTGCAGTGGCCCAGATCTGCTGTCTTTGGAAGGAGAATGGCCTTGTGGGGTCCAGGGCTCTAGCAGCTGTGTCACCTTGGGCTTTGGCCGTCCCTCTCTACTCTACTGGATCTATGATTAGAGAGTTTGAGGAGCATTCAATAATTATTCCTTCCCCTTGTTTCCCTAAGCCCATAATTCAAAGAAACATGGTGACTTGTTTGAGATGACACTGGTGAAATTGGCCAATGTGGTTGGTTGCAATTCCGTCTTGGTCTCTCACTTCCCCGTGGTAGTATTACACATCCTCACCCTTGCCATGGCCTCCAGGAGGGCCAGTGAACTTCCCCACCCCTTGACTACAGGTTTGCGCATATCGTCTGCTTTGGCCCATGAGATATGAGCACGTGCAAAGTAAACAAAGGCTCGAAATGAGCTTGAGTGACCAGCCCGCCCTCATAGAAAAGGACACATCCTGATAGCCTGCTGGTCTGGGAGGATGAGAGCTCTCAGAGCACACCTGATTCCAGCCACAGCCTCGAGTCAGGCTGAGCTGAGCCCAGCTCAGACCAGCTGGGCCCCCGCCAGCCTGTGGAGAATAAACGAGTATGGGAATACAGTCTTCCTGGTGTGCCCCACTAAGATTGTGTGATTGTCCTACACAATCCATGGTCATGGGCAACCAATACAGCAGACCTCACCCCATCTACAGAAACCCATTCTAGAGGTACTGAAAACTAGATGAAAAAAAAAAATCAAAGCATAAATAAATTTTTACAAGACTCTCAAAGCTTAAATGCAATAGAAAGTTATGCAGAAAAAGAAGACCAATGGATTTAATTGCAGGACTATTAAACATCTCTGTGTCATCAAGCAGTAAAGCGAGCATATTGAAGATGTAACATAGAGCCTGCTAAAGATTAAATTTAATTTTTGTCCCCCTCCCCCTTTTTTTTATTGGGAAACAGTGTGTTTTTCCAGGACCCATCAGCTCCCAGTTAAGTAGTTATTTCAATCTTGTTGTGGAGGGCGCAGCTCAGTGGCTCATGTGGGGACTGAACCAGCAACCTTGGTGTTGTGTGCACTGTGCTCTAACCAACTGAGCCAACCAGCTGCCCCTGTCCCATTTCTTTAAGACAACAAATGAAAGGGTGTGTGTATGTGTGTAGGAATTTAGGGCAGCCAGCCTTGGCAAAGGAGAGGGAGAATATTTTTTATAACCACCAGGATGTTGGGGAGGGGAAAGGAACAGCTTTAAGGTCAAGAAGAGAGAGAGTAGAACTTCAAGAAGAGAAAGATGGAAAGAAGGCCTCATGCAAGGTTAGAACATATGCGGTCCCAACCCAGAACTACAGCAAGGACACCTTCCATGTGTCCCTGAGCTGTTTGACACAGAACCGTTTCCAGCACTTTGGGTCAGGACCTACAAGCCTGGCAAAAGTTATCCTGCATGGTAGTACAAACACCCATTTTCTTTGCCTCAGAGCCTTGCCCAGACTGGTATGAATGGCAGACTGCATGGCCAGAACTATGAGCCTTCACATGTCAAACAGCCTGGCCTCTAGGAACGATGCTTTCATGTCCAGTGTCCTATCTGTGCCCAAAGGAGACCACCAGGCACCACAGCCACTAACTGAGGGAAGATCCTTGCTCCAGAACTTTGGGGTTAGACTGGAGCACCCTACAGTGCCTCCAACTATGGACAGAAGGAAACAGATATCTAGTCACAAAAGGGAAAAAAAACTGTGATATTGAAGGTCCTCATTATTCAAGTAAAACTGAGATTAGAAAAAAAAAATAGCCACAAAGTGAATCCATTTGATAGACGGAAAGAGTGTAGAATCTAAGATGGAGGAGAAGATAAACATGGTGCCTGCATCCTTCCATGGACACATTAAAATCACAACTAAATTACAGAACAATCAACCTGGAGAACCATCTGAAGTCTAACCAAATAGAAGTCCTATAACTAAAAATATAAAGAATCCACATAGAGACTGGTAGGAGGGGCGGAGATGCAGAATGGGCCCCAAACCTCCTTGTTGAGAATCAGGAGGGATATTTCAGCTACAGAGGTTCCCCTGGAGGAGCGAAGGACCCCAATACCAGGCTCCCCAGCCTGGAGTACTGGCGCCAGAAAGAGGAACCCCCACAACATCTGGGTGTGAAAAACAGTGGGGATTCCAACCATTCAGGCGGGACGGAAGGCAGCAGGGAAACTCAGGCGTCCTTGTAAACAGCTCGCGGACAGACTCACTCGCTCGCAGGCACTCACCTTGAGTTCCAGCGGAGGGACAGTGACTCCGGGGGCCTAGGAGGCATACAGCGGGCAGACTGAGGTATGTGGCGTCAGGAGGAGGACTGGAGAACAATCGGCATTTTCCTAGTGAGGGGTCCTTCTCCCATGCAGCTGGCAGTCAGGCGCCATCTTTCCTACATTGAGCCCACCCCCACAGGCCAAATCTGAATCTGGTTGGCTTGGTGAGCTCCACTGCTCCACCCTGCTGACTCAGCTGGGACCCTGCCCCACCTAACTCCTGAATTGCTGGAGGCACTTTCTCCAGGAACAGCCAGCCCCTCCCACATTGAACTTTTTCTTCGGAAACCATCAGAGTCTGACCGACCCCAGCTGGGTGGCAACGGGCCTTCGCATGCTCTGAGACTTTTGCTGAGTAG
>NW_017731500.1:389660-394912 GCF_001890085.2 Hipposideros armiger | reverse complement strand
ACGGTTTGTTTTAACTTCCATTTAACAAAAGTAGGCTGTGAACGCAACTCTTTTTTAATTCTTCAAATGAACAAAGAATAAATCAAATGTTGATTGGGGGGGGCATAATTTTTCTGACAAGGTTGTCTGATAGCATGATACAGCATTCTTGATTTCATGTTTGACTTTCACAGCACAATCATAAAGAGGACATTTTTGCAAAAAAAAAAAAAATTGAAGGCGTCATCAATTTTCCCAATGGCCTGTCTTAATCCTCTCAAATTCAAATCTCTCCCTTTTGAAGTGCCTGTCATTTCGTCAGCCTTCTAGATTTTCTCCTCTGTAATTGTTAGCTGCCTGGACTCTGCCTTGCATGTGACTCAAATAATTCTCCATAATCACTTTGATCAACCTCAGGAAATTTTGCATCTTGGGCAAAATTTGAAATTGTTTTGCATGATACTCAAAAAGTTGATACCATATGGCTAACAGGAATAGGACAACCCACAGATCGGATAAGGAAGGGTGGAGAAACTACGTTAGTGTCAAGTGTGAGGGATGTGGGAGTCGGTGGCAGAGTTTATAAGAGGGCAGCACATGAGTGGATATTTTTGTGTCGTGGCAAATTTTGTTTTCCTGTGCAACCTTACAAATTCAGAGACTTAGGTGGGAACGTGGGAAACAAGGACCCTGCTATAGGATCAGGGACATTAACCATAATATGTAAAGAGCTCATGCAAAGCAATGAGAAAAAAAATGGACAGAGACAAAAACCTATTATGAAAACCAATAAAGAAATGCAAGAGGCTAATAACCATAAGAAAAAATATTCAGCTTGGCTGTAAACAAAGAAATGCACAACAGAGCAATATTTCACCATTAAATGAACGTTTTCTTAAATTATAATTCTCAATGCTGCTAGCATTATGAAGAGCTAGGCCCCCCTTATACACAGCTGGTGAAGAAAAAATTGGTACTGGCTTTCCAGAAAACAAATGCAAAGCTATATCCAGCCTTAAAATTATTTCAGCTGCATCATATATTTTTTTATAAAGTCCCATGCTGCCTGTTCATATCCTCACATCATTCTTAAAATGAACAAAGACTAAATCAAATGTTGATTTTGAGGGCGTAATTTTTCTGGGGGAAAAAAATCGTCTAGTGGCACAAAACAATATCCTTCACTTTGAGTGAAGTTAATTGCTTTTTGAGCTCTCTCTAAAGTTTGATCTCTCACTTGGAGGCCACTTTGCATAGGAAATAAGGACTTCCCCTCTGAGTCCCCTTACATAGGGGCATGGAACTGGGCAGAGCTGTCTCAAGGCACCCACGCTAGTAAGAAGCAGCTCCTGCCCAGCCAAGGGACTCCTAGCTCACCTGCCTCAGTTTCCCTCCTCAGCAAAGTCAAACGGCTATAAATCACAGTCCTGTGTGTGCAACCCCATGGAACTGAGAAGCTGGGAGGTTAAACTCTGGGAAGTCAGGAGTCCGCCAATATGCAAACAGTAGTATCTCAATGATTTCTCTAAAGAACCATATATTTCCCTCCATCTCCCCTACTGTGCCCTTGGAAACATTGCCTGCCTCCTCACTCCTACAGAGATAAACGCTCTTTCAACGCAGGTAAGTTTGGACACTCTGATGCCACCCAACCCAGCCGCTATTGAAGCTTCTAGCCTCTGAATTGTCTGGACATTTCCACGCACCCAGCCCCCAATGTCTATTTCTGTGCTTGGTTCATGCTAGTCCCCTTTTCATCCCCTTTATAAAAACAAAACAAACAAACAAAAAAACTCCTTTTATGACTTGAAATCTGATGCTTGCTCCTTATAGTAATGTATAAACCCACAGAAAGCTTGAAGAAGAAAGTTTTAAAACTCCCTAACCCCAAATTCCTCTACCTGACATTCAAAGTTCTTTGTGGCCTGCCCCAGCCACTCCTTATGACCCCCACATATGTCCTCTGCACTCTCCTTCTGCCTGTCACTGCAACTTGCTCTCACCTCTGCACCTCTGTTCTGCAGCACCCCCATCCTAGAAGGCCCCTCCTCCTCTCTGCCCATCTGAACCCTGGTAGAGAGAGACCCGGTAGAGGCGGTGATGACGGCGCTCTTATCCCGATTCCCACACTAGTCAACCAGCCTCATGGGGCCTCCATTCCCCACTAGTTACTGGGACAGCCTCTGCCCAAGCTACGTCAAAAGGAGAGCCTGTAAGAGCGGAGGAGTGTGAAGGGTTTTGAGAGAGGCTGTGCTCATGTGAGGGGGTCCATCTCTTCTGAAGGGCCAAACCCAAGTCACAAGGGACTCTGCAGTTTTCTCTAAACACCCCCCCATCCCACCCCCATGCCTCCACCTGCACTCCTCCTGGCCTGGTCTCACTGAAGTAAGACAGGAGACAATACAGAGCTGAAGAGACCAATAACCCACCAGAATGACGTCAAGCTGACTATCAGCTGAAGACATCTGAGACCCAGCAGATGCAGCCAGAAGCCTTTTTCTGAGCTGCCTTGATCTGACTGAAGCAGAGCCCTCTGCCCCCCTCTGAGAGCGTCCAGACAGGGAGACCACTGACCTTTAACATCGTGACATTCCAAGGCAATTGTGTAAACGAGCTGTCTCGGGCAGCTCAGGCTGTCATAGCAAAATACCACAGACTGGGGGCTTAAACAACAGAAATTAACTTTCTCACAGCTCTGGATACCCCATAAGTCCAGATCAAGGTGCCCCTAAGGGTTGGGTTCTGCTGCGAGTTCTCTTCCTGGCTTACAGACAGCCACGTTCTCTATGTGTCTCCATAAGACAGACAGAGAGAGAGAGAGAGAGAGAGAGAGAGAGAGAGAGAGAGAGAGAACGAGAATGAACATGAGAATGCATGTGAACGAGCTCTGGTATCTCTCCTATAAGGGCGCTAACCCCAGCATGAGGGCTCANGTACTGGTGGAAGACATCCTTAGTTTGCAGCGTAGCCTCTCCCATGCACTTGCAGATTTAGCACAGGCAGGAAACAACTGTAGGTTGCTTTGTAGCTCCTACCGGGTAGCCCTCTGATGGTCACAGGCACTGGGTGACCTGCACCTACCCCAAAACCCCTCACAAGACGCCCCAGAACCAATGTACTTGGAGGTTGGTTTCAGATCACAGCAGATCACCACCTAATTAGCCATACAAGCAGCATACACAAAGGGCAGTCTCAACAGGCACCAGAGCCCACTGGGGCAAATCCTACTCAGTGGGATAAGCCCCCTGCACAGCAGCCCATACATTGTAGATGTGACCAAACCCCACAGCCAATCAGCCTGAGGGCCAATCCTACCCACTGATGTGCCAATAGCAATCAAGGCTCACCTATAACAGGAGGGCACATACAATCCGCACAAGGGACACTCCTGGAGCACTGAGAGTAGGTGACCAAGGAAACTGTGCCAGGGCCCTACAAGGCACCTACTACATAAGGCCACCCAGACCAGACTGTGAGATACAGCAGATCTACCTAATACATAGAAACAAACACAGAGAGGCAGCCAAAATGAAGAAACAAAGAAATTTGTCCCAAATGAAAGAACAGGAGAAAACTCCAGACAAAGAACTAAACAAAATGAAGGCAGGCAACCTACCAGAGACAGAGTTCAAAACAATGGTTATAAGGATGCTCAAGGAACTTAGTGAGAACTTCAACAAAGAGATAGCAAGCATAAAAAAGGACATAGAAACCATAAAACAGAACCAGTCAGAAGTGAAGAAGACAATAACTGAAATGAAGAATGCACTAGAGGGAACCACCAGCAGACTAGATGAAGCAGAGGATTGAATCAATGATTTGGAAGACATGGTAGCAGAAAACACCCAGCCGGAACAGCAAAAAGGAAAAAGAATCCAAATAAATGAGGATAGTTTAAAAGACCTCTGGGACAACATCAAGCATAACAACATTCACATCAGAGGGGGACCAAAAGGAGAAGAGAGAAAGCAAGGGATCGAGAACCTATTTGAAAAAAATAATGACTGAAAACTTTCCTAACCTGGCGAAGGAAATAGACATACAAGTCCAGAAAGTGCAGAGACTCTCAAACAGGATGAAGCCAAACAGGCCCACACAAGATGCATTGTAATTAAAATGGCAGATTAAAGACAGAGAATCCTAAAAGCAGCAAGAGAAAGGTAACTAGTAACTTGTAAGGGAGCTCCCACAAGATTGCCAGCTTATATCTCAATGGAGACTTTGCAGACCAGAAGGGATTGGGACAAAATATTCAACATGATGAAAAGCAAGGACTACTTTACCCAGCAAGGCTATCTTTTAAAATTAAAGGAGAGACAAAGAGCTTCCAAGAAAAAGCTAAAGGAGCTCATCACCACCAAACCAGTACTACAAAGAATGTTAGAGGGACTTCTTTAAGATGAAAAAAAAAATCAAAATTATGAATAATAAAATGGCAATAGCTATATATTTATAAACAATTACTTTCAATGTATATGGATTAAATGCTCCAATCAAAAGACATAGGAGAGCTGAATGGATGAGCAAGCAAAACCCTTACATGTGCTTACAAGAGACTCACTTCAGATAGAAAGACACACACAGATGGAAAGTAAAGGGATGGAAATGGAAATGAAACAAACAAACAAAAAAGGTGGGTAGCAATATTTATAAAATAGACTTTAAAACAAAGTCTATCAGAATAGACAAAGAAGGACCCAGTAATCCCACTTCAGGGTATTTATCCAAAGAAGCTCAAAATGCTACTTCGAAGGGACGTGAGAATCTATATGTTCATTGCAGCATTGTTTACAATGGCAAAGATGTGGAGGCAGCCTGGATGTTCGCTGATGGAAGAATGGATAAAGAGTATGTGGTACATCTATACAGTGGAATATTACTCGGCCATGGAAGGGAATGGGTTCTTGCCATCTGTGGTGGCATGAATGGACCTGGAGAGGTATTGTGCTGAGTGGAGTATGTCAGTCAGAGAAAGACAGATGCAATGTGATTTTGCTTAATGTGGAATCTAAAGAACAAAATTAACAAACAAAACAGAAACAAGTTCATAGATACAGAAAACATTTTGATGGTTGCCAGATAGAAGGGGGGTTGAGGGTATGGGTGAAAAAAGGGGAAGGGATTTAGAAATACAAGTTGGTTGTTACAGAGTAGTCATGGGGATGTAAAATAAAGCATAGGGAATATAGTCAATAATATGGTAATAACTATGTATAGTGCCAGGTGGGTACTAGACTAGTCAGGGGGGTCACTTCTTAAATTATATAAATGTC
>NW_017731500.1:381162-382785 GCF_001890085.2 Hipposideros armiger | reverse complement strand
CCTCTCAAAGGCCTTATCGCCAAAAACCATCACATTGCAGGCTAAAGCTTCAATATACGAACATGGGGGTATGCAGTCAGTCCATAACGTAAGCCTTGTCAGAACCTTCCACACTTTCCACTGAAGCCCTAAGCGCCACCCCCAACCCCATTAAGCTGGCACATAAACTCTTACCTGTAAGAACTGAGTGTGTGAAAAGCTTTTGAGAGAGGCCTTGCCTATATAAGGGGGGGGGCCATCTCTTCTTAAGGGCCAAGCCCAAGTCACATGGGACTCTACAAGCGTCTCTAAACACTCCCACTCCCCCGCCATTCTCCCTCCTGCACCCCTCCTGGCCTGGTCTCCTCATTGAAAGAGGACAGGAGACACTCCTTACAGAGTATTCCTGCATGTATGTGAAACAAACCTTGTCTTTTTCCTGTTACTCTATTGTCATCTGATGGCACCTGTGTTTGTTTTTGCCCAAGCCTCGTCTCCCCCATCAGACGAGCCTTATTTCCAGAGACTGCCCAGTCCCTCTCAGCGTTCCAGGTGCCCCAGGGTAGGCTGGTGTCAAATTTGGGCTGAGTAAGGAGAGGCTCTACTCAAAAGGATTCGTGCTGTGAGAGACGGCAGGTCTCGGCAGGTCTCGTGGCAACAGGGGCAGGGGGCCGTGGCCATAGAGAGGTCTTTCACCATAAGATCTGCAAGCCCCTCACGAGTTAGGCAAAACGAGTTTTCCGTGATGGAGAGGAGTAAACAACACTGGAAAAAGCCAGGCGTGGAGAGGTGGGATGAGGGTTGCATGATGGAAGAGCAGGTCAGAGCCGCTCTTCCCTGAGCCAGCTTTTCCTCATGAGGGCTGATGCACAGGCTCCAACAAGGCGAGGCCACAGGTCAGGGACGTGGAGGGAGGGCAGAAGCGGAACCAGGGTCGGCTAAGAAGCATTTTGCCCCGATTGATCAGTGGAGACAAGTGGTTCAGCTAATCATTTATGAGGCAAAAATGAGAATTTGGAGGGCCCGTGTCCGGCCTTATAGGTCCACCAGGCTTACCTAAGTCATATGGGGAAGTAAGATTCTTTTCAGTAAGCTGTTTTTCAAAACAAAAGGGTGAAGGGATTCCTTTCATCTTTGCTATGTTCCAGGAGCACAGGCTCAGGCGAAATTCTATGTTGTCACAGACACACACACACACACACACACACACACACACACGTAAATATACACACGCGTGCACACGCATGAATAGACATGAACAAGGAAGCCTTGTCTTTAAAGCTTCCTGAGTTGCAGTTCTTTTTATCTACAGACAATTTGAACCTCCCAACAAGGGCAGGTTGACCCCTTCTTTTGGGGGTTACCATCTTAATAGCCATCTTGGTTTTGCAAAGTGAGTACCCACTTCCGTGTAAGAATGAAGACAATAAGGGGCAAATAAATTTGAGATGCAGAACAAAGGCTCTGCATGTCAGTGAAAGTGTCCTCTAAAGTATAATCGCTTTAAAGTAGCAATGAGGGCCGGCTGAGTGGCGCGATGGTTAAGAACCGGCTTGGGATGCCAGAGGGCCCTGGTTCGGATCCCACATATGAGGGCCAGTGACACTGCCCTCCACAGCTAAGATGCTGAACAACAGCTCAACC
>NW_017731500.1:354306-380976 GCF_001890085.2 Hipposideros armiger | reverse complement strand
GAAGAGCGCAATGATGGTGCCAACTTGGGCCAGTGAAGCAACGTCCTCCACAACTAGACTGAAAAACAAAATGACAGCAACTTGTCTGTTTCCCTTTCCCCAAGTCCCCAGTGCTGTTCCCATCCCCCCAATTCCCCAATAAAAATCTTAAAAAAAAAATTTAAAGTAACAATGAAATTTCCTCTCCCAAGGGCACTTCAGGGGTGGGGGTTTGAGGTCTGAGGGGAGACCTGCTGGGGCACTCCTGGGAGAGGTGAGCCAGGCCTAAAACAAGACCAAGGCTGAGTCCTGAGAAGGGGACCCCCTGGGCCCTGAGAGTGAGCAGATCACCCGTGTTTTCTGGATTGTAATTCCCACAGCCTGCTCCAAAGCCTTCGGGAACGCCGTCCAGTCTATGGGTAACTGGGAGTACCCAGCGGCGTGCTGCTAAACGCTTCACAACTGGGAAGGAAGAAGGAACCCTAGTTTGTCGTGTTTGCCAACTTCCTGGGTGTAAATACTCCCACCATGGTTGATAAAAGCGACTACGATCACCGAATTCCTCAACTGTAACCATCGGCTCTCATAGGCTGGTGGAGGCCAGCTCCAGCAGTGGACGATGTACTTGTGTTGCACTTGGGTAAACTGCAGGGGGAGGTGGCGGCGGCAGTCTGGGGACACCCGTTCTAAGAGGACCAAAGGGGCCCCAGCTCTGGAAACATGTGAGAGTTCCCCAGGAGTTCCCAGTCACCCCTGGAGTGGGGAGCCCATAACAGATTCGTCAAGTGCGGGTGGGAACTCTGGTGACTGGGAAGTGTGCGTGCCACGTGCTCCACCCCATGTGGCTGGCACGGCTGTTGGAAAGTGCCTGGCATGACCCTGACCCTAGATGTCTCCAGTCCATGCTCACTGCCTGAATCATGGGCAGGTTGGTGAAAACCACCTGAGAACTTGCATACAGGGACACCTGGAGTCATGTGGGAATAGCGGGGCCAGAACAGGCATCCTCGGGGAGCCCAACGTGATCATTAGAGAGTTTGTCCCGGGGTGAGCTCCTCCAGGCCCGTGTGTGTCAACACAGATGGTGAAACACGGGTAACCGAGGCCAGACACTGCCACCACTTCGGTCACTTCCCTTCACCATATTCATGAACTAGGCAAAGTGAAAACAGATGGACTGAGACGTTGAGAGACCTGAGAGAGCAAAGCCATTCATTTAATGAAGTGATCTCATCTCCTCCTTCCGGTGCTTTGCAGTGGGAGAAATCTGCAGTGGTCACCTCGAGGGTGCAAGAAATGGTGTGTGACTGTTTTCTTTAATCAGATTCAGGCTCAGCCTTGTTTGGCGCTGGGGCTCCCTCCTTGCTGCCTCTGTGCCCAAGGTCAGGGGAAGAAACCAGTAATCCTTGCAAAGTGACACATTCAGGGAGTCTGTGGTCTGCACTGGACCCTGGATGTCCAGCAGCTCTGCAGCATCTGTGCTAGGTTCAGGCTCAGGCTCTGCTGAGATGAGGAGCCCTGGTGTCGGCCCCCCACTCCCCACAACCCCCACCCCTAGGACACCTCAAGGGAGCAGAACTCAAGGAGCCCCCATCTGCTCCTTCCTGCTTTGGGGGAATTTCCCTCCTTTTGCTGTTTCTGTCTCTGCCCCTCCAAGGCACAGTCCTCTCTCCTCCACTCTGGTCATCCAACACCATCTGCTTGGTGGGCGAAGACTTCTCCAGGACCAGGAGGAGAGAGAGAGGGCGGTCTTCACAGCTTCTGCCTTCAGCCAAGACAAACAAACACATTTTTGCCCTCCAATGAGGGAGCACAAAATAGAGAACCAAACCCATTCGGTCCAGACAGTCTGATTCCTCGACTGCAATGAAAACAACTCACCATTTAATATCACAGTTCATTATCCTGTCGTGTGTTGTTGGGAAAAGAAACACAGACGTTAGAAGGTGTGGAGAGGGGCGAGGGGACTCCATCTATGGACCTGAGAAGCGAGCGGCTGTGGTGACCACAGGTGCAGATCCCTCGTGCCAGTGATGGCTGAGAAATGCAGCTGGAGTTGGGAGAGGCAGTTAGTTAACAAAGGACCAGAGGCTCTGCCAGGGAGGCTGTCGCTGCATCTTCCTATCTGAGATTTGCAGCGTCAGCTTTCCAGAGGTTGATTTCCTCCTCTAAGGGTACACAGTCTGAACGGCCAGGACCACCCGTGACGTGACCATCTTTCCTTTCCTCCCTCGCACCCCTCCCCCATCACCCCCACCCTGCCTCCTTCCCCGGTCTCCTCTCCAGGACACTCTGCGCCCTCCTCTTCCATCCCACCCTGACACCCCTCCCTGGCCCTTGATCTGCACGCTCAACCCCATCCTCTCAAGAACCCCAGTGGCAGATGTCATCTTGAACCCCACGCCCGCGAGCCAGGACTCCTTAGTCCTGCTCCTCAGCTAGAGGAAGTCATGGCACTCTAGATTTCCTCAGAGTGACCTCCATGGCTGGGTCCCCAAGGCCCCCATTTCTGCCGAGACAGCCCTGGACACAAATGTGGAAAATAATCGGCCCCCCCAAAGCACCTCTCCAGGCCCAGGTGAGCTCTGGTCAGCTCATCGAGATGCTGGGGCCGTGCCTCAGACTGAGGCGACGATCATAATCACAACTGCGAGAGACTGAGTGGCGTGTGCTAACGAGCTCGTTGATGGTCCACGGCCACTCTGAGCGTGGGGGCATCCCCGCCTGACAGCTGAGGAAACTCACACACAGAGAAACCACTTACCCAAGTTTGCACACTTCATCAGCCTTCGAGGAGGGAAAGCCTCATGTGTCAAACGCCCTTTTGTGTTCCAACTGTGTTATGGGATCAGAGGGACGAAATATCACCCCATATCCATGAGTGATTAGCCTGGATTCATTTAGCAGATTACGCCTGCTCAGACAGGAGGGAGCAGATAGAACTCTGAACAAATAAATTTTGAGGGCAAGAAAGCAATTGAAAAGGACTAAACTATGGGGAACAGCCTGGGAAGCTGGTGAATGGTGATGGGCCAGGTGGAAATTTATTAGGATGCCTTTGGAAGCTCCACTTAGAGTTTCCGAAGCACTTTCATATCCATCAGCCTGATTAATCCTGACAACTCATGGGGTGAACAGGGCAGGAACTGGCACGCGGAGGACCCTGGGCTAGGCACACAGATCACACCCACCAGCCAGGGGGGGCCAGGGGCAGGGACCAGCAGTCACAGGCCCCAAGAGAGGTATGTAATACAGCACCTGCACAGTGCATGCCGCACCTGGACGAGCTGGCACAGGTAAGCTTTGCCCTCTGTTCACTGGGGCAGCGTTTCTCACACCCAAACATGCACCAGAGGCCCTGAGGAGGGTGTCAAATTGCAGATTCTGAATTGGCAGGTGTGCGGTGCGAGCTAAGGGTCGCCAGCCAGTTCTAGAAAGCTCTCAGGTGATGCTGATACTGCTCATCTATGACCAGGCCTTAAGTAGCAGGGTCTGGAGGTTGTTCCCGTCCAGGGGAGGCTAAGCTGCCAGGCTCAGCAGACCTGGGCAGCTCCAGCTCCTCAGAGTCCCCTCCTGGGCTCAGAAGGGGCTGCAGATCCCTGAGGCCCTTGTGGCCTCTGAAGGGGACTCAAATCCTGCCAACTAGGATGCCCGCGTGCAATCGGCCCCTGCCAGGCTTGGCACTGCATTTCTGGCACCAGAGCCGTTTAGGGCACCAGAGGGATGGAGGAAAGTAATATCCTCACAGCCTGGAGGGTGTAAATAATGAAAGTCAGATCCATAAGTAATTACTTTTTAATTAATTAGGAATGATGAATAGCGAAGACCTGGCGACTCCGGGCGGAGTGGTGTTAACTGTAATAGCCTTGTTCCTTTTGCAGCTGAAATTGATTTGCTGGGGGAGGAACCAGAGGGGAGGGGGGCATCCTGGGTTCCGGGGGACAGAGGAGGGCAAGGCAAGAAGCAGGGACAGCCTCTTCCCACGATGGCACCCAGGGTTTCTCTACACCCCACTGAAGTGTCTCATCCCTGGGGAAGGGACCTGCAGACAAAAAGGCCATACTTCTCACGTCCAAACCCTTTGCAGACTTACCTAATTAATCTTCACACGCTTCCTGGGGAGGGAGCCCAGTGCTCTTTCCTGTCTGCTCAGCGGGAGCAAAGCTGCTGTCCAGGGAGAGACTTGCTCAGTCCCAGAGCCCCTGAGGGCTGCTTCTTGGTGGGGGAGCCCCTTCCCAAAGGCAGTCCCGGGTCCAGGAAACAATCAGCAGGCTGGGAGGTGAGAGCGGCCAGGTGGCCCCCCTACAATGGCTTAGCAGGAGGACAGAGGGGTCCTGGTGGACCACATCCTGCTGCAGGTTTTCCTGTCACCCAGAGCCCAGAGCATAGCAGACCCTCAGCCCTGCCCCCACCTAGCCATGAACTAAACCAGAAAGCAGGGCCCGTCTGTGTCACCACCCCCACCCTCTGCTTCTGGGAGGAATGACATCGCTCAAAGGTGTGCAAGGCAGACCCCTAAGCATTCCGGCTCCTCGGTTTGAAAAGGAGGCAGCGTCAGGTTGTCACAACATGAACACAGCAGGCCTGACCCTTCCCCTCACTCAGTGGACACACCCTCTCCCCCAGCCTCTGAAGACAGTGGTGGGGGGTGCTCCCCTTCCTGTAGTTCAACCAGGATGAGCAAGCTAGGGAGGAAGGACAGGTGAAAAGGTGAGGGGTTAAGATTTCCTTAAACCTTTGAAGAAGGGACGGGGCTGGTTGAGGCGAGTGAGGCACTAACCTCCAGCACGCAACTGAAGGGGGCACCCCCGAAACCTCAGTCCGTTTCCTGGCCCTGTCTCCCGAGAGGAGAGATGGCCGAGGGCCTCACTCAGACACAGCATCACGGCACAGGTAGGGTGCTAGAAGACGTGTGGCCTCACAGGTATGGGGGGTAGCTAAGTTTTAAGCGGCTTCGAGGAAGGAAAGAGAAGCAGTGGGATAAGAAGGGAAGCCGGGAAAAGGAAAGGAACGCGGACTCACCTTATTCTACTTCGGACCTGCTCTGCCAGGCCAGGTTCTTTGCACAGAAGGAAAGTATCGACGTCCCACTAACAGGCGCTGAAACAGAGGAAGGCTCGGTCTCCCCACCTGTGTCGAATGGCCTGAGCTGAAAATCCACAGTGAACAAAATAGCCAAGTGTTAAATAAAGACCAGATTCCACTCTACACTTAGCTTCACTCTCCTCACCCTAATCCCGACCCTGTTGGATCCTGTTTTTATTTGCCATTTGGATAACTCTTCCATCGATATTTTGAACTTTTATTTTTTTAAATCGTGCGTTAGAATACCATCTATCTTGATGACTGACTTTCTGCCCCCGCTCTCTTAAACCTGGCGCCCAAGGGGAACGCCTTCTTTCTCTCCCTAGTCTCAGTTCTGCTTGGAAGCCATACGTAAACAAAGAGCATTGGTTATTTGGACACAAAATCGGACACAAAACCAGGTCCAGTTTTACCTCTACTCCCAGCCAAGCGTCAGTGTCCTTCTCTATAAAAATGGGCTTCTCATGCCTCTGCAGAAAGAGGGTGAGACAGGTAACACGATCACCCCTAGAAAGTGTCCAGCAGGCGGCAGAGCCTCAAGAAATGGCAGCTTCCTCTCCTCTCCGCCTCTTCCCTAGCCGCGGCCCTGGACTCAAAGGCACTGGGAGCCACGGGCCCACAGAGCCCATCGACACTGGTGGGGGGCCCGCCAACCTTTCCAAAGTCGCTTCCAGCTCTTCCTTTGGCAAGTGGAGACATGAACTGCAGATTCAGTGTAAAAAGGAAAAACCAATAATTGCAGTGGTGTCAAACCAATTTGTTTGTGTTAATTGCAGCCAATTAAACTTTTCTTTTTTTTTTTTTAAGTTCCCCCAGGTCAGGCTATCTTAGGGAAGTTGGTTTCTGGCCAGATGGTAAGGAACGCCTTTATCTACCCTCACATGAGGTATAGGAAGAAACATGAATATCAAAGGCACTCCAAAATGATGAACAGATGGACAAAGGGCCAGGAAGAACGGGCCAGATGGAAATGGAGGATGAGCATGACAGCCTGACTACCCAGCCCCTGTGAGGAGCATATGAACGAGAGAGAAGAAAGACCTCGGCCGGCCTAGACTGGCTACTCAATGTGTGGTCCATGGACCAACTGCCTGGGCGTCACCTGGGAGCTGGTTAGAAGCACAGCATCTTGGACCCTACCTCAGACCTGCTGAGTCAGAATTTGCATTTGAACACCACCAACCTCCCCCATTTGTACATACAGTACAATTTGCTAGACACCACCCTGAGATCCGCCCATTCTGGATATAAGCCCAAGCACCAAATAGAGGCTCCTTATAGCGTGGAGCCTCCTCTGAATCACCCCATCCCTGTCCAGAGGCCCTGGCCACTCACTAAGAAAGGTCCTCTCTGTGGTTCCACAATCTCTGACTCAACTCCAATTCTCCTGCAGATCAGATCTCCACCGGCTCTGCCCTGCTGGGGTTCCAAGTCCTGTGTCTGCTTGGATTCAGCCAATGGGAGACCCCTGCTGGAGGTGGGGGGTGGGAAGAAAGACGAGCAGGCGTATTTATTCCCTGTGTGTGTGTGTGTGTGTGTGTGTGTGTGTGTGTGTGTGCGCGCGCGCGCTCTCTCTCTCTCTCTGCAGGGCTGCAATTTGGCAGTGACTTTGTTCCAGTCCTCATGGCTGCATCTGCCAGGCACCCTGTCCCGAAGCTATAGCTTGTGCTGGCGTCCAGTGATGGTGCGCCCTCCTTTTGCAAGCCCTTCAGGCCTACAGGTGGTAACAGCTTCCTGGCTCCTCCCTGGATGCTTCGCTATTCCTTGTTTGTTTGTTTCCTTTAATCCTGTTGCTTTAATTATTTTAAAAAGTATCATTTAGATATAGTAAGGCCAACAGATCCAGAGACAACTGCCATGGAAACGACAGTTGATTACGCTTGCTGAGAGAGAGCTCCACAGCGTGTCAGAGGAGGCCCCATGGAGAAGCACCGGGGTCGGTCACAGGCAGAGCGGGAAGGGAGCATTGTGGGACAGAATGGCTAGTCTGGGTAATGCCAGTGGACTCCGGGGCTATGCCAAGCTGTCTGGCCTCTGGCACTGGAGTGGGTGGAGCAGGTGTGTAGTGGCCTAGAGTGTGAGAGCCCAATAAGAGAGGTGGTAGGGAGTGTGGGCTCCGGATTGGTTGGTTTTATTTGAAAATCATACGTCTGGGGTGGAGGACTCTTCCCCCAGGAGAGAGGGTGGGACAGGAGGCGAAGGCCAGGTGACTCGGGTCTACTGAGCCTAGAACACGATGCGTCCAGCCGATGCATGCAGGGCAGGTAGTAAAGCATTCTGTAAACATTAAAGGTTTACAGAAGCCAGGGACATGGCTGACACGCTGACCTCTACCTCCGAAACAGTCCTTCCCTACACTCTTTTCAATTCACCCTTTGAAATGTGCCAGCTGCTTCCGGCAGGGCCCTGATTACATCATCTTCTACGATTCTGTTCTCTCCAACCCATGAGGACACCTGGGTTCTCACCTGGACCCTCCGGGCCCTTCCCTCATTAACTAAACCTGTAACAGAACCAGAGTCTCTTTAGAAGATGGTCATTTTCATAGGCAATTCCTGCTCCCAATAGGACACATAGAAAGGTTTATATGCAGTTATCCCTGGGAAAAGCAGGAGTGTGGGCTTCTTCCCAGCACAGGGTAAGAGGCACGTGGTGGGTACAGACCCCATCCCCTTTCGTCCCCTGGGAGAGCGGGGTCATCACCCTCCCCTTTGCCTCTCCTGCCTGCCATCCCCTCCCTGCCCTCAATGGCAGGGTCAGGAGGCAGGAATGTGCTGAGCGTGCTGCTTGGCGCTTGGAAGGTAATGATGATCAGATTTAATAATAATTAGTGACTGCACATTTTCTGCAGCAGATGAAATCATTGTACAGGAAGGCTGGTGGAAAGAGAAAGCCATGAACGCCTTTTCCTTTCATCATTAAAACAGCAAAGCTGCAGCGCTTGCCCCAAATTAATTAGCCCTGTGTCTTATTAGCACCTTTGTCTACTGGTCCTCACACAACACAAATGGGATGTAGCCAGCTGCCCTGGCCGCCGCCGCCCCAACTAAAGGAGCCTCAGGCCTGGGCAGACCAGGGAAGGGCCTTCCTGAGCACCCCACTGTGACCTGGAGGGAAGGGAGCGCATGGGGGGTTTCTAGAGATAGCTGTACCTCCAGCAGAGAAGAAGACTGAATCTCCTGGCCACAGAGCCAGCGGTAGTGATGCAGGGAATCTTGCCTGTGCAAAGAAATGCCAACTGCCAGCAAGTGGCCAGGAAGAAAGGGCGACAGCGTTTGCACCTGCAGAGGCACACGAGCTCCAAGACACGCTGTCAAGACTACCAGCTTCCGGAGCACGTGACCAGTGCAGTCCCACAGGGCTTCCCCACCTCCCTGGGGGTAATTCTCAGCCACCCGCTCTCCCACCTACTTCAGCAACTGCCGCTGCCCTTTCATCCCTGGTGCGGGCCTGGGTGGCAGGGGACCAGGGCCTAGGGTGTGTGCTCCACTCACTAAACTATGATGTGGAGCCCCCAGCACCTGTGAGTGTGTGCACTCACCCCGCAAGTATTCCCGTAACCAGGGCGTGCAACAGGACATAGCAAATACACACATCCTGACAGCTCGAGGGAGCGGGACTATGAAAGAAAGGAAACAAGTGTTTTTCTGCCTTTTGAGCAAGGAGCCCTGCATTTTTATTTTGAACTGGGCTCTACAGATTATGCACTTGGCTTACCTACTGCTCCTCAGGCAGGATTGGGGTGTTTCAGAAGGCTCCCCCAGCCCTCTGGGCAGCTGTCACTATATTCAACCTTTTAACGAACACACTGAGACCATGTGCTATGTGCAAGGGGGTCCCATGTTAGGTTGAAGATGGAAGTCACAGCTGCCTCAAAGGATGGCTCTGGGCTCAAATGCCCCTTCGGTGCAACTGAGCACACGGCTCAGAAAATCTAAAACTACAATACTTGTAAATTTAAAAATATAGCGGTAAAGAGACCCTCATGCCAGTGTTTAAAGCGCTGGGCCCTGGCTGGAATTTGCTTAGCTGAGGAGGTGGAGAGAGAGTGACAGAATGGAGGCAGTTCGGGGGCAGTTTAAACCAAGCAGGAGCCGCCGGCCTGGAACTCGAGGCTCGCTCAGGGCAGCTGCGCATGCCGGTTAATTGTGGAGGCGCTAGAGTCAGAGCTGGTTAAATTCCTGCTCCTGCTACTTACCGTGTGACTTTTATGAGTCCATCAAAGTCTCAGAGCCTCACTTTTCTCACCTGTAAAACAAGCGCCCTTGACTCAAACCAAAAAACTGTGGATTATGCAACACAGGATGCCTCGCAGGTAATGGGTGTTTGCTAACTGTCTTAGTCAGTTCGGGCTGTTACAACCACATTCCATAGGCTGGGGCGGGGGTGGGGGGCCTTACAAACAACAGACATTGATTTCTCACAGTTCCGCAGGCTGGCAGTCCGAGCTCAGGTGCCAGCACGGTTGGGTTCTGGTGAGGGTCCCCTTCCAGGTTGCACATGGCCGACTTCATGCTGTATCCACACATGGCAGAAAGAAAGCAAGAGAACTGTCTGGGGTCCCTTTTATAAGGGCACTAATCCTAGTCACAAGGGCTCCACCCTCACGACTTGATGGCTTGTGAGGAATCCAAAGTTAAGTGACTTGCCCAAGGTTGGGATTCAACTACAGACAGCTGGACTTCAGAGCCCAGTCTGAACCAAAGGCACGCTCTTCCCGTCTGTGAAATGGGCCCAGCAACCTGTGCATGGGCACCACCCAGGACGTTGGCCTTTAAGTGAAATCAACAAGCATGAAAGTGATGGGAAAGGAGAGAGCAGAGGCACCATGCGGGCACAAACAACAATGTGCCAACACGGGGTGCCCGTGTGATCAGGGAGAGGACGAGAAGCAAAGACATGGGTGACAAACCTCAGCAGGCGTTCCAGGGTTGGGTTCCTAGCTTGCTCCTCTCCCACCAGCAGCTGTCACCATACTAAGTCTGGGAACCCCTCACTCCACCCCACCCCATTCCTGGGAAGGCACGGCTAGCGGACAAGAAAGGCCCTGCCTGTCCACACTGCTTGTGACAGTGACACCATTTCCTGGGAGGGGTCCAAGAGCTGCATCTCCCAGCCTCCCTGAGGCAGGGCACAGCAGAAATTAAAGCATGTGGCATCTATGCTGATGACAGTGGTCCAATGACGATGGCTCTGCCCGGCCACTGCTCTCCGTCTCTCCCAGCCCAGGAAGCTGTCCTGAGAGCTGGCTCCCTTGCGGTGGACACTGACCCTAGAAGGAACACCTTCCTTCATCTGTCCCAGGCTGGTGTAAAGTGACCGAAACCCTCTAACAAAGATAGTCCCTGGGCCTGGCTATACCCAAGTCCTAGCCAAATCTGGGAGGCCGCCCAGAAACATTTTTTAATTCTTTTGCAATCAGCATTTTCCGTTCTTCATTTGCTGGTTGAATAATGCAGCCTGTAAAAAAAGGGCCCTCAGCACAATTCTGGTGCTCGTTTACAATGGAAATTGGGAAAACGGCAAAACACATACTGCAAAATGCATTTAAAAGAAGATGATTCAATTGGATTTGGCAGCTCTGATATTCAGGACCAGAAGGAGAAAATCTGTCTATGATTTGAACATGTATAATTAAGATGAAAGCCTTAAGTACCGGGTGCATTTCTTAAGATGTCACCGGCTCTGTTGACTCCGGGCGTTCCGATCAGTTGTGCAGAGCATTTATTTCTGAAATCTGAATAGCTATGAGTGAAATGCCTTTTTTAAAACTGGCACTGTGGAGCCAAGTCAAACCCTGACACTGCACAGCTCGTCGTGGGGGGTGAAGGCAGTGAGAGCAAAGAACGCCTCGGGCCCAGCTCGAATCTTCCCCCAGGTGCCCTCCCCCTGCCACGCCCCAAACCTTGCAGGCTGAGACTCAGGCAACGTTGGATCCATTTTGGTGTGTCCTATTTTGGCTCTTCTGGTGCCAGCGGAAGTGCCAGTGCCCTGGGAACTGTTCCATCCTGAAAATAGCCCACTTTGGATGCTGGGATGATGGGCTTTCAATGAGGCAACCTGAAGTTGTGGAGAAGGCAATGCGGTAGGAGCCAGAAGACTTGGGCTCGACCTCCATCTTCACCTGTGGTTACCTGTGTGCTCTCGGGCAGGTTATTTAGCCTCTCTGTGCCTCAGCTTCCTCACCTGTAAAATGAGCTAAGTAATATTGTAGAACCTCCTGCGTTAAGAGCACTAGGACAATCAAAGGAGGTGACCTGTGGAAATCCCAGCATCCAGCACCTAAGTGGCCCTCGCTGCGTGTGAGCGACTCCTGTTCCTGTTTTCTTCAGCCCTCTCTCTCAAACCGCCAGAATTATCTCCACTCGCCCAACTCAGCTCGCTGGCGGGGCCGTTGGCCCCCAGCTTCTGATCTATGTGGAAACCAGGATGTCATGACAAACCTCACTTGCCATGCGAGATGACTCAGTGATGGGATTTCTGGCAGCTCGACAGCCTTCTCCATGGAGAGCTGGAGGCTTCACAGAGATGACTCATGGCTGAATCTGGGACAAGTCACGTGACCACACCTGTCACATGGCTTGATAGCTCATCTTCCTAAGCAGAGCTGGAATCCCCCTGAGACTTCTGGAGGTCTCCTGTCTCCTTTTCAGAGGAGAGAGAAAGGAGACGGCTCAGAGCCAGTTTGAGCCCTAGCCATTCTGTGCAGAGGTTTGGCCTCCTCTACATAGAATGTGGCCAGACTGTGTGTGACAAAGGCACTCACCCTGCCCTCTCCCTGAGCAGCCCACCCTTTCCTTGGGATGAGAGGAGCAAGGGAGAGGTGGGGGTATCAGGAGCCAGTATAGGAAAAGAAAACGGAGAAGCTGTAATGCAAGGAGTAATCATAAGCAGATTCAATGCCACAGATAGCTCCCGGGCTGCTGCAAAGCCCCCAGAGTGGCCGTGCTCCTCGGAGCACTGGTCAGTGCTTTTCTACACATACCTATGACCTGCCCAATGGGCGCAACCCAGCCCTGACCCCCAAGGCTAACAGTCCTGCATCATGTGACCAGAAGAATTCAGCCGCCCCGCCCCCGCCCCCACCCCCATTCCAAGAGAGAAGCCAGGGAGGAACCCTCTCTCACAGACAGTGGCAGCTGGAAACAAACTCAGGCCATCTGCACAGGTGGGGAAACTGAGGCCTACGCTGGCTCAGCAGAGGGCTGAGGCATAGTGGAACTCCAGTACTCCCAGCCTTGGCCTGGCCCAGACCACTGGACCACACTGCCCTCCTGGATTCCACAGCCATGGAGTCACACGCATGCAGGTGGCTTCAAATTCTCCAGCTTCACCTCTCACCTGCTGTGTGATCTTTGGAGTGTTACTTAACCTCTCTCTGCCTCTGTTTCAGCACATGTAAATGGGGTAAAACGGGAGTGTATGCAAGAACCTGGTCTGGCAGAGCAGGTACTAAGTAAATGCTGGCTCTCTTCCCTTTTCCTGACTTCTCTTCTTATGCCATCTCGAGATCCTTGCCTTCTTCAAAGCCGCTTAAAGCTCAGTAACACCAGGGCCCCTGTGACCCCTCACCCTTTAACATCCTACACGCACAGCGATGCCTCCACCCCTGCCTGACAGTGAGGCCCTCGGCAATTTCATCTGACAGGGAGACGGAGGCTGGAAATATGCCAGGAAACAGCCTCTGGATCTTGAGGAGAGCCCAGGGCTCCATTCCCTAAGAGACGTGAGAAAGGACCTTGCAGGCCCCCATCCAGGGCTTCTGATGTCCTATAATGCAAACAATAAATGTTTCTGGTTTCACAAGTTTGTTTCTTGCTTTCTACCTTCCACTTCAGGCATAGCTTATAGGAACCAAAGCCATCTGACAAGAACGAGGAGAAACAAAAAAAGAATCAAAGGCAACGCTAAGCAGAGAAGCACGAAAGCTGGGGTCTCCTGGGGGAAGGAATGCACCACAGTGGCCTCTGAGGGCTTGCCTGCTTCAGCACTGACAAGACGTTGATGCTAAGGGCTCCTAAGGCGGCTGGAAGACGGGGCTAGCCTGGCTAATGAGGGTTGCACAGTCCTGGGGGTGATGGTCACCTATCAGGTTGACCAAACAGGAAAGCCTGCAGCGGATACCAGGAGCATAAGGCAGCGCTCAGCTGGTAAGGGGCCAGGTTGATAAGTGGGTGGTACCCGGAGAGCCCCAGAGGCCAGGTCATGCTGTCCACAGCAGGCTCTAGGGTTCCCAGCCCTTACCATATCTATATGGGGGTCACTGCCTTCAGCAATTTCGTCTGTTGGGAAGGCCAGACTAGAAAGTACAAGAGAGGGACGATCTCTGGATGTTGAAGGCCATCCCACGGAACTCCATCCTTTGAGACTTGATAACCTTAGAGAAGATATTTAGGCCCCTGGTCCAGAGCTTCTGATGTAATATAGTGTGATAATCGAATGTCTGGTTTCACATGTTTTGTTTTGTTTTTAACCTTCCAAAGCAATGGAGTGATGAGCATGAGGAAAGGAAGCTGGCGCCATTTAAAAGCCCAGACACCAAGCAGAGGGAACAAGGGCTTAGGACATTGTTGACAAAGGTTTCATTCAAAAGAGATTGAAATTGAGGCATATTTCCGCTGAAAGGAGCAAGTTCCAGATATCAGAAACATCCTCTCATCCAGAACACCTGGTTCCCTGAGCAGAGTAAATGACGAGGATATTAGGACTCTGAGGCTGGGCTTCCTGGGAGCCTTGGCTTGTAAGATTGCTGAGGTTTTCTGTTGTTGAATTTTACTGTATGCATGACATTCTCCCCCAGCAGCTTTTTGGCTTCCACGGGGGAGGCTGATTGACACTCTTCATGCTCTCCCTGTTGCCTAAAGGGCTCGACAGTTGGCTTAAGTGTTCAGAGAATGAGCTCTGGGGGCCAGACGCAGACCCCAGCCGGCCTCCGCTTAGCTGACAGTCTCGGGCAAAGTGCTGAAGCTCTTTGTGGCACTGTCCCCGTCTGCCCCGCCACCATCCTCACACCCTCTTGCTGCAAAGCCCACTTCCTGCTACTGGAGCGAAAAGCACCAGAGACTCAGCGCCCTGCCCACTGACAGCTAGGACACGGACACGTGGCCAGTTCTGGTCAACGAGACTCAGGGAATCTGTGCGATTCTCCATGAAAGTTGTCCTGCCTTATTTTTTAAGACGGAGGAGGAGGAGGAGGAGGAGGGGGGGGGGAGAGGAGGAGTGAAGGAAGCCCTTGCTCGATACTCCTTGCTTCCTTTGAATGTGGATGGGTGAGGGGCTGAGGCTTAGAGCTGCCACCCTCTTTTGATGAAACACAAAAACTGAGATAACCTCCCAGAGGCCGCCCAGAGCCCTGGCATCACTGTGGTGCTGAAGCGAACCCAGAACACTCACCTCCAGATAGATTCCTGTGTGAGGGAAGAGAAGACCCTGGGGTTTAAGTCACTTTCAGCTGCCCGTGGTAACTTGCAGCGGGATGCTCTCCCAGCCCTAAGGTGCGCAGCTGCAGAGTAGAGCGTGTAATTGTACCGGCCGTGGGGCACCACGGCACACGTGAAGTGTGCACCGACGTATGCTGCACAAAGGGTGTCCACAGAACGAAGCCCATCTTCTTATTAGTCAAAACCAGGCCTTGGGCCTCCAAACCCAACCATTTCTGTGAGGCTGCAAAAGGGCAGGCCCCCTGGAGCCCAGCCCAGGTGCCCAAGTGCCCAGGTGCCTCACAGATGCCAGGATTTCGAGGGGGCCTCACTGGCTCAGAACACCGCCGCCCGTGAGCACCTGCCCAGGGCCCAGGGAGGCAGGGGAACAACGCATGAGCTCTGGGGAAGGGAAAGAAAGTGTCAAGGAAGTGCGCCAAAGGGGCCGTGAACATCTGACCCCTCCAGAAAGTGCTGCTGGGGCGAAATGCCAGCTGAGCTTCACTTTCAGCTCCTGATTGCATTAATAAGATAATGATGAGTCATTTAACTTTGCATCCAGAGAGTGAAGCAAATTACCTGTGTCTGCATTGCTTAATGACGAAGGCACTAACAGGACCTTTGCTGCCCAAGGAACCAAAACTGACCTATCGCGAGGCAGCAATGTTATGCCTGCGGCTTTACCACTCGACTGAAGCCATCCATCAGGTGGGGAACGCACCCCCGCCATGCACCCCGCATTGTCCTCCCCCACCTTCCTAATGAGCTCCGGCTTTCTTAACCCGATTATCCTGATGCCGTTAGTTATTTCCTGGACGTGAATCATTGGGCCCCCCGTTAGCCACCACTCAGGCGCCCAGGTGTGAATTTTCCACTTTGGCTACATTTCCCCAGAGAATTGGTCATGTGAGCCAAACCCACGTGAGCAGCAGGAAACACCAGCGCCTCCGTGTCCTTCTGAGAAGAAGGCGATGAGAGAAATCAGGACGCAGCAGCCTGAGTCCTCCAAAGGCCACGCAGGCTCTTCTGTGATTCTGGGTTTCATTTCCTTTAAGATATAATTTCCGTACAATAAAATTGACCCCTTTTAAAAGTAGATGGCTCTGAGAGTTCTAGCAAATGCATACAGCCATGCAACCACCATCCCATTCAAGATGCAGAATGGTCCCATCACCCCGAAAAGGTCCCTTGCTCCCATTCACCCTAACTTCTCCTCCCTCTCCCAGCCCCTGGCCAACACTGGTCTGTCTTCTTTTCCTATGGTTGGCCTTTTCCAGCATGTTGTATACACTGGGAAGCCTTTGAGTCTGGTGCCTTTCACTTATTAAACTGCATTTAGGATGTATTCAGGCAGTTGCGTATACACAGTTTGTTTGGATTTTGGTACCAAATGGCATTCCGCTATACAGATGGACCACAGGCGGGTTGTAGAGTCCATGGGTGTGCAATGAGCCAAACCTTTGAATGTATCCTTAATCCTCAGAAAAAAAGTCAGAAGCAGGCATGATGATCTCCATTTAGCGATAAGAACACACAGTTCATGGAGTCCCTTCTATGGCGGGGATACAATGGAGAACCCCACACAGCCCCTTCTCCCTCCACTGTGCAAGGTGAGTTCTCCCGGCTTTCTTGGCACCTGAGGCTGAGCCGCCTGTGGGCACGTGAGCCTGGAAGCATGGTCCTCCTAGCGTGTGTAGGGAGAAAAAACTCAGCCAGCCTAAGGCCCTAGAGAACCGACAGTGAGAAGCGGGAAGAAGAGGTGATCGGAGATGTATTTTCCCGGCACGTATGTGCAGGTTTCACTAGACAGACATGCCAGCCTCTGCCTGCAAGTGAATATAGTTATCCCCACAGCTTGCTGCCATCTTTTGTACTTGGGTCATAAGAGAGGAAGCAGAGACGGGGAGGGCCAGCGTGGCGCTTTCCTCCCATACCCTGAGGCTGGCCATCCTGCCAGGGAAGACAGCACTGACTTCACAGCCTCCCAGGAACAGCCATGTGTGCACCTGGACAAATCCTCTGGACCACGCAGTGCGAGTCACCATGTACCTGATTTCGGCATCTCCAGGAGGAGAGACAAGGGTGGCCCGCGGCTCTGAGGTTCTGCTTAGGGACGTGGGCTCTGGGATTTCCCAGCTTTCTCTGAGCACTGACTCCCTTCTTGGCCTGAGCCATCAGAAGCGATCCCTAAAGGAAGGATTTGGGGCACGGTCTTTAGACCATTTCCTCCTGGGGTCCCAGGCGGCATGTCCCCTGGGCTTCTTTGCCCCTCAGGAAAGTGCCCTAAATATTTGTTCTCTCTACCCCCCAGCCCAGGGCCTAGTTTAATAAGAAGCGTTGGAGCAATGTTAAATGAAAGAAAGAAAGAAGGGAAGGAGAAAGGGATAAAGGAAGAGATGGACAGGGGAACAGAAAAAAAGATTCCTTCCAGTCTCAGCTTCTTATTCAACAAAGAAAAAAAGTAATCTCACCAACATGGTGGAGAACAGGAATTTTTGATTCAAGCACCAGATTGGATCCGTACTCTACCCGTTACTGGCTACACAAGTTACTTTTCTTTTCTGAGGCCCCGTTTCCTTTCTATAAAACGCTGATGTGTATCTCTCAAGATCTGGGGAAGGGTTGCATGAGATCATATAAGAACAGCCCAGCATGGGGCACAGAATAGCTTCTCATTCACAAGTGACAATTACTGCTGCCATGCTGGTTGGCTTGACAGCCCTTCTGAGCAGGCCTTGGTGCAGGCTGACCTGGGCACCCTTTGTCTCCAGGACAACCATCCTGGCTAGCAGCTCCCGTGCATGTGTGTAGCATATGGGACCCTGTGGGTCTGTGTCCACTGTGACACTGCATTCCCACCTGGGAACGGGAGACTGCAGCGGACGGGGACCTGTGGGGTTCATGGGATCCCACAGTCTCCCAGGCCTGAGCTCAAGGAGGGTGGAGAAGGACTTCATTAAAATGGATGTCAGAGCTCTGGTCAGCCCTTATCCAGCAGCTCAAGCTAAGTTATTGAACATCAGCGAGGACACCGGGGGCTTCCCCACTTGCTAACAGATGGCTTTCAACTGAATCCCTGTGTATGTTCTTGATGTAATATCAACAGGGGATTGCACACAGCCCAGGAGATGCACCCCTGGAGAGGAAGACACAGAGTAAACCCCAACGGAGACTGCCCACCTTCAAGCTCCTCCTCTGACTCGCCCACACGTGTCCGAGTTCCCGTTGTCCCCCTGCCCAGGGGCTCTCTGAGTCCACAGGGAGCACCAGGCCTGCCCACAGCAGCCACTGTAATAATTAATGTTGCATGAGGGCCTACTTGGTGCTCAGCATTGCACAGGCATTGTTTTATTTCATCTTCATAATGATTCATGGCAAGGGAGATGTCATTAATATCCTTTTATAAATGAGCAAAAGAGGCTCAGAGCACCTAATTGCCCAGGGTTGCACACTTGCTAAATGTCCCCCTGTCACCTATAAGACTGTTTTCAGCCACTCCAGTGCTGCACGGCCTCCTGGGCCAGTGTCACTAACCCTGGAAACCCTCACCACTCCCTTTGGCCTGCACCCCGTATCTGAGAGCATGATGGTAGGGTGCACGGGGCAGCTCACCAATGTCCTCCCTGGGAACTCAAGAGAAGGGGATGGAGGTGGGAGAGAGAATGGTGGCAAGAGAGCTAGACAGCCCCTCCTCGCGAGGGTGGGACCCCAAGAATGAAAACGAGGTGTTTGCCAGGACCCAGGATGTCTGCCATGGTAAAGCAGCTGTCATGGCCCCGTCCTCTGCCCCATCCCCTGGTCTCCTGAGATGGTGTCCAGCCTGTCCCTTGTCATTACTATTTATCGTAGTTGCTGCGTTTTATTGAGCAGTTACTCTCTGGCGGGCACTGGGGTAAAATGTTAACTCATTTACATCATTACTCAAAAGACTTGTCCTCAGGAAAGCAAAATCAGTGAAGGGATCTGATTATGCAAATATTTAGGCCCCACAGACGCAGGGGCCAGTAAAGGACCTGATTTTATTTACTTTGCAACTGAATGGAACCATCTCAGGCTAGAAATCCCAGGCAGCAGCTGGGCTGACTTCTGACTCTCTGAGCTCACCAAGCTGCCATTTTAACGGAAGGGTCGCTCAAGCCCAGTATCCCTTCTCGCAGGAGAGGGCTTATGCCATATATTCGACAGTCTCTCCTGAGCTCCCTGCAGCCACAAGGCCTCAGAAGGATCCACACACTGACCCAGGACCCTGGTGGGTGAGAAGAAGGCCAGCTGGTACCTGCCCAAGGCGGCCTGCCCGTTTCTCCACAGAACTCTCCAGCTCCAGAGAGCCAGCTTACAAGCTCCTGGTCGGGAACTCTCACCAAGCTGTGTTTCGTTTGCCTCTCCTCTCGTTCTGGTCTTGTCACTGGAGGCGACATCCCATCCAGGGAAAATAAACACGAGCCAGGCCTTTGCTTCCGGGGAGAAGGGCCAGGTTTCCTAGAAGCTGCGTCTGCCGGCAGTTTCCTGTCCTCTCTCACTCCTGCCCACAGTCACTTCAGGAATTAGTTGTAAAGGGTGCCCCACTGCCCTTCCAAACCCCCAAGAGGGGAAAAAAATCCTTAAGGCGGTTGTTTATTAATGGCACTCGGTCATTAGCTGCCGGGCACGTGGTAAAATATAGATTAGAGGGGGAAAGGCAGGACTCACACTGCCATTTGTCCTGTTCCGAATGTCATTACGCGTTCCATCGCAGCGTATTACCAAGATGATTAGTGGCATCAAACGACTTCTGAAAAATGATTATGTGCCATTAAAAGCATTAGTCTGTCTGAAACCAGCACAAACAAATGGCCGTGCAAGGATGAGTCATTAGCTGGAAGGCTGAGTGATGTGATGAGAGATGCCTTTGCGCCAAGCAATTAGTGTTGCCAACAGGTTGGGGGGGAGGGGCGGCGGGTAGAGCTGAGGGCCCAGGGCTGTGCCCCGGCAGACGGAGGAAGCCCCGGACCCTGAGGAGGGCGAGGGGCTTGAGGATTTGGGCTTGCAAAGAGCAGCCTGCCTTCTCCGCAGCCCCAGCAGACAGGTCACAGCCATCCCCAGGACGACAGCAGAATGGGACGCTGTTCCTCCTGGCTACAGGGAACCAGGTTTGGGAAGAAACAGAGGCAGGAGTGAAACTCAACCATAAAGGGGTAAGTGTGCAAATATAACTCCCCAGTGGAGGCCCCTGAAGGAAATGTTTTAATTGACACCAGAAAGAAAAGAAAAAAAATTGGCTCAGGGAATCACAACGTAATTTACAATGACAAGACTATATAGAGAAGCTATAATTTGGAAGATTAAAAAATAGTTCTTGGGCATATACCAATACAAAACTTTGACATGAGAGCAAACGAAGGAGCTAACAAGTAAAACGGGTCGGTGTCATCTAGTTTTTAAACATAGCCCCGCTCCCACACCAGTCCTTGGGGCACAGCGGCATTTCATGCTGAGTTTCGCTTATCGGGGGCCAAGGTTTGATTTGGAGGAGGGGTCAGGCCTGGGCTCCCCGCCCCCCCACCCCTCCATCTAGACACGTATCCAGGCCCATTCTATGGGGGCTTCACCCCTACAGGAGCCACCTCCAAGCACGCCTGGCACGTTCTGCCACTGGGCAGGTTCTAGAAGCTGTGCATTCTCTCTTTCTGTCTCTTTCTGCTTCCTTCCCTCCCTCCCTCCCTTCTTTGTCTCCATTCATTCATACAGTCACCAGTGTGTGCGGGCAGCCTGCCCCATGCCTGGCCTTCAGGTGGTTGTCAGGCTCCCAAGCTCAACACAGGACAGACCATTCCTGCCCTCGTGGGATGTGCCGTCCAACCAGGGGACCACTAATAAAGACACTAAACCTCATTTCCATGCAGCAGGCACTGCTCTGAGTTCCTTGTCTTACCTCATCTGCCCCTCACCTGTGAGAAAGATGCGATCACTATCTGTATCTCACAGGTTAAGAAAGCAGGCCTAGTGAAGGCGTGCCACTGTGACAACGGGGCTCAGAGCCCTGAGCTGCAGCCCATCACCAATTTCCCTGGGTCCCCATGGCCGCTGCATAATCCCATGCAGGCCTCCCTCCCCCGTGGATGTCAAGGAGCCCTGGTGTGGCCCCAGTGACAAGAATTCAGTGTCCCCAGCTGCTTCTGGTGGAGCAGTGTACCCTGTTTTCTTGTTTTGCAGAGAGTCTAGAGCTTGTCCAGGGTTAAAGTCCAGCTGTGTAGTAGACTCCAGGCCTGTGGTCCTCAGGCCAGTTTGTGGGGATCTCCTGGAAAACTTCTAAAAAACGGTGATGCTCTGGCCCGGCCCTGCCAGGATAGAGAACCACTGGCCTAGCCGACCCCCTGCTTGTCACAGAGAAAGAAACCGAGGCTGGCAGAGGGGCAGGGACCAGCCAGGATCAAAGAGCTGCTCAGGGCAGAGCCAACTCAGGAGCCATATGCCTCCAAAAAGCAGGCTCCCGCCCTCATGCCTTCTGTCTCTCTTGAATCCCAAAAGCTCTCCTTCCCACCTGCCATTCCAAGGCCGATTGCAGCCAAGGCCATGCTATGAGATGCAGCAAGGCCATGGCAGCTGAACCTGGAGGCTGTCAATGCTGATTGACACCTGTCACAACCCTGGCTGCTGGAGGCCCAGCCCCACGGGCATCCTTCATCTGTTGTTGCCGCTGCCTTTCCGTTTCCAGAGCCAGAAGCATCCACCATCTCAGAAAGGTGGCTGAGCTCCAAAAGCCCTTCGTGTCTCTCTTCCCTCCAGGCCTCACAAGGGACGACGGGCTCATTCCAGAGAAGCCCAGACACGCTGTTCTTCATCTTTATCGAACTCGGCTTTGCGGTTCTTGTTGCTTTGAGGGGGGACGGCTGTGAGAGCAGCTCTGAAGGGCTGGGATGAAATTGTTTTTTCCCCACTCTGGACCTCGTTCTATTAGAAAAACATGAAATCTCTTTCTTCCACTTGTCTGTTTTATTTTTTCCCTTCCACTCGCTAAGACAGAGAGCAAAGCGATATTTGATGATGGATCTCTTTGTGTCTTGGCTACAACAGGTCATGAACGTCTGTGAGGTTAGTCTGCTGATGACCAAGTCCAGCTGCTGCAGAAGATTAAAAGTAGCCATTTGTATGACCCCCACTTCTAGGGCTGATTGCCCTCTATCTATCTCTTCTGGACACTGAAAAAAGCGAACGAGACTCCTAGCAGCCTAGAAGTCCTTCAAGGTGTCTAACTTCAGTCTCTCCTGCTGCGGCTCAGTCTTTTAGAGTCAAGCCAATTCCTATCCTCCCTGCACAGGTTAATGATGCACAAGAGTTTCACGGACGGTCTCTCTTCCAGCAACAACTAGCCACAGGCCGCCTTCTACTTGGTTGGGACACTGATGTCAAGGCCTGCTATTCTGGGAAATGCTGAAGCAGCACCCGAGGCGCCCAGCAGCTCAGAGCAATCTGCAAACATCTTGACGTGCTCTCCTTGTCTGCAGAACCTTCCCCAGGAACAGCCCAAAGACGTGGGTGGACACAGCTTGAAAGACCAGATTACTGTACTACGGCATACGGAATGTCCAGGACTCAAACCCTAGAGCATGTCAGAGTCTCCTACTGTCTTAGTGAGTAGGGACTGAATGTTGGTAACCACACACACACACACACACACACACACACACAATTCATGTGCGGAAGCCCTGACTCCCAATGTGATGGTATTTGGAGGTGGGCCTTTGGGAGGTCATGAAGGTGGGGACCTCACGATGGGATTGGTGTCCTTATAAGAAAAAGAACAGACCAGACCTTTCTTTTTCTCCAGCGGAAAGGCAGCTGTCCACAAGCCAGGAAAAGGGTTCCCGCCAGAACCCGACCATGCTGACAGCCTGATGTTGGACTTCCAGCCTCCAGGACTCTAGTTTAAGCCCCCCAATCTATGGTATTTTGTTATGGCAGCCCAAGCTGACGATGACATTGGGTCTGGAGTACGGGCTGGGGTCGGTGATTGCTAACAAGCTGTTGCCAATGCCGTTGGCCCATGGACCACGTTTTGATAAACACATACCCAGATTCTTCAGATAGGTACCCCTTCACCTTGGGCTGACTCCTGTGTGCCTGAGACAGGAAGTGAGGGGAGGGACCTGACGGGGGCAGTATGAAGAACACGCAGACATTGGAGACGAATGCTGCCCTGAGACTTTCCTGCTGAGACCACCAGCAAGTCATTTAACATGCTGCTTCGCTTACCTATTACATGGGAATGAAAATGGATGGAAGGAAGGAAGGAAGGAAGGAAGGAAGGAAGGAAGGAAGGAAGGAAGGAAGGAAGGAAGGAAGGAAGGAAGGAAGGAAGGGAGGGAGGGAGGGAGGGAGGGAGGGAAAGATATTGAAAGATATAGATAGATGTCTAAAACTCAGGTTACAATGAAAGGGAAAGGGGATAGGGAGAGGGTGAGCACCTAAGCCAGGCTTGGTGGTTGCTGTAGAGAACAAAATAAAGGCAGAAGGCGCCCTCCCCCACCAAGATCAGTCAAAATCCTACTTCATTTTCAAGACCTCACAGAATTATTGTGTCCCCAGGAAGCCCCTGTGAAGCTGACATCATCGAATCTACCCAAAAGAGGAAGTGGGGGTGCTGTGGGGGTTGTGTTGTTTGTCTTTTTTGGGAAGAAGGGAGTGCACACTGATACCCTCCTGAGAGGTGGTTCTGACCAGCTGAGGGTGGCCATGTTGCTGGGGGACAGCTAGCCGGTAAGGTCCCACTTCTAGGAGCAGCCGCTGGTGGGTTGCTATGGGTTCAAGAGTCCTAGCTGACGAGACAGAGTGGTTGCTGTAGGGACGCTGAAAGAGGCAGCCTTTCTGGCCAGTGCAGGTGAGCAAAGGAAGAATACCAGAGAGCGAGAAGCTTCGTCACGTGGAGCGGCTGCAAAATCGCTCACACTGCTATTCTAGTTGTCCATCAGAGATGCGCTGTCTCTACCAGCTCCCACCAGCTGGGTGTGGGGTGGGGACATCCTTTATTGCAGCCCCGTCTAATCCAGCAACTTGGGTTTGAGTAACTCGGAGCCTGCTTGGATAACGGGTAAATACAGACTTCGAGACTCACACCATGATGAGCTTGGGTACGCGTAGGGGAGAGGCGTGGCAGGCTGTGCCCCCAGCCAGGAGGGATGGCCTCGCCCACCTCTGCTGATCTCCTCCATCCTGTGTCTTGCCTGACAAAGTCCATGGTCGGTTTACCTGGCTATCGTTTGTCATTTGCACCTGAGATAAGTCACAGCCTGGTTCTCTCCAACTGGTCAAGACTCAAAGCTCTCCCCCAACGCACCCGAGGGGCAGAGGCACGCCACTGGTCCCTGACTTCAGGCTCTTGACAGGATCACCTTGACACCCTCACCCGCTGCCTTCACTATGGTGACAGGGTGACACTCCTCCCCTTTGGCGAGCTCCCCAGCAGTGCGGCTATGTGGAGCAAGTGTAAACTGAGGCTGCCTTGCGGGAGGGGGCGTGTGGCCCTCTTTCAGCCCCGCACGCTGAGCTGCCTGATGGATTTGAACGTGGCCACACCCAAGCTGTCACTGAGCAAGACTGAGATGCACTCAGAAACACAGGGGAGAAAGTGCCATTAATACTTTTCAAACTATTGCTGCTCTTCCTCCGGCCAAAGCCAGGGAGAGTGAGACCTGGCAATGGAGTCAGGGGTCAAACTGCTGGACACTGTGTTAAATGCAGTGGGTTGTTGTGGCACTTGGCTGCTGTCTGAAAGCAGTTTCACTCACAGTGTGCCTCCAGACACACAGTGGGTCCTCCTTGTAGCAGGACAGACCCGTTTGTAGGAGTGCAGCCAAGGCTTCCTGGGCCGAGAGCGAGGGAGTAAATTCATGCTTGTCCACAAGGCCGCACAGCAGACGCTGACCCAGGCAGCAGCTGACATTTGCAGGGTTCACACCTGTCAGCAGAACACCACCTTCCCTGCAAACGCAGAGACACGCAGACATCTCTGTTCTGCCGCCTCCTTCACCCTGACAAGTGCAAACCACGGCGTCTCCACATCAATGTACTTTCGTCACACTGCAATGTCCATGTGTGCAGCTTTCTGGGTGGGATATGTCCAATGCCATCCACGGAGGCCCTCAGAGCATCTGTAGGTAATGTACCGCTCTGCTCAGGCAGGGCTGATCCCACCCACCTGAGCCTTAGAGAATGCCTCCTGCTTAATTGTCCTTCTCCCTATATGTCAACACCTGCGATCCCACTGGCTGCCGTGACAAATGACCGGGACCAGCTGGGACAACAGCAACCACCCCAGCAACAATACCAGCTTCTTTTTATTGAGCGTCTCCTATGTGCCCGGCTGTGTAGGCTGGACTCTTCCCACACATTTTCTTAGAAAGTCTCATGGCATTCTCTTGGCTATGTAATATTACCCCCATTTTATAGATGAGACAGCTGAGTCCTAGAAGAAGCATAACTGCGTTAAGGCCTTATCGTCAGGAGACGGGACCGTGGTAACTGTTTTTTGGTCTGCGTAGCAAACTTTCCTGTCGTCGGAAGCGTCGAAGGATAATTTTCCCAAAAAGGCAAGAACATGCCTCTGGTATTTCACACGTTAATGGTTTTGTTTGACTTAATGTTAGTGAGGGAACCAGGCAGACATTCCCGCTAATTCAAAGGAGAAGTCTGAAAAGCATAAATTTACATGGAGTAAAGGAAAGGGGCGGTGATTTTATGAGGAGACAGAAACTGGAAGAGGGAAATCAGTGGAACCACTGGGCAGAATTTAAATGTGTGTCTATAGACAATAATTATTTTGCATTGCTATCTGTTATTACAACTTACAGGGCCGTAGAACCGCTCAAAGGCACTGGAATCAGACTACCTGCAAAAGGTGTGCGCTAAGCAGCCCGTTTTTCTACTGGCAGCACCCAGCCTTCTTTTTTGCTTAGTCCAAATTTTCTCACAGGAACAAATACTTAAACCAAGTTTAGACCATCTTAGCGCCTCACTCTGTCTGATAATAGTGGTTAATATAGAGAATGGACAATCAGAATCCTTCCTGGGGATTGGTTCATGGACTCAGGGAGAAAAAAAAATGATCTCAGCTGATATGGTCAAGCCGAGGCTGCCAGCCATGCAGAGGAAAAGTGTCTGAGTGGGACAATTTTACTGAGCACTTGCCAGGTGTCAGGCACCACTTCACAGATTGCAAACACAGGCAGTCAGATTCCAGAGTCATCACTTAAAGCTCTGTGCTATCCGGCCTTATAAAGCAGCTCGAAAGGAAGCAGAGGTAAATAATGATGGGTAATGACAGAGAGCAAGGTAACAGATGGGACTGAGGGCCTGTTTCAACCTTAAGACACTGGAGCCCTTAGGGAGCTCTAGAAGATTCTACAGCCCTTCCTGTCTCAGATTCCTTGAGCAAACCCAGTATTCTTTGCAGCTAACAAAGCCAGTACTCTCCCATCCCTTTTTTTTTTTTTGCTTAAGCTTTTTCCAGTTGTACTTTTTTCCATAAAGAATCTTGACGTATACAGCTATTAAGTGACAGAGCTGAGTTTGAAACCCTCATCTACCTAAAATGCATAGCTGCATCTTTCAGCTTCCTCAACTACAAATGGAAGTATCATGGTACTTACCCCTGTGGGTTATTGTGAGGATTAAGTGTATCGTTCCACTTAAAGCTCTGAAAAGAATGCCTGGCACCTAAAATTATTCAAAGTTAGTTATATTATCAGCTCCATTTTGCACATGGACAAAGACAAAAAAATGTTATAAACTTTGTCCAAGGTCGTGCCCAAGGTCATTCATTTGCCACCATTTACTAGCCAATAGCAGAGCCAGCAATTAAACCCAGGCAGTGGTCAGAGACTATTTGCTTCAGCTGGACTCTGAGAGGGACCTTGGGAAGTCACCTGGCCTGTCTCCTGTCCAGAGCTGAGTGGGCCACTGTCCTGGGAGCCTGGGCCAGGCTCAACCTGGCTGCCCTCCCAGCCTTCACACTGGAACTGAAAGAATCACAGCAGGAGGGTCCTTCCAGTCCTGAGCTGCAGCAGCCCAGGCGAGTGGAATGGTGGGGCATCGAATCCCAGTTTAGCTGGGGTCTTATGCAAATGGCCCTGCCCCCATCAGCCTCCCCGGGTGTACTCCCCTGAAGTACCACCATACCTGGCCCACTGCTGCCACCTCTTCTCCCCCCCAC
>NW_017731500.1:337585-346951 GCF_001890085.2 Hipposideros armiger | reverse complement strand
CACAGCCTAAAGCTGCGATGGAGTAGAGTGGGATGAAGGAAGCTTTGACAAAAGGGAAGCGAGGCTAAGGCGACCCAAGGAATGGGAAGGACACACCAGGCCTAGCAAAGGGGAGAGGCCATGGCTCCCTTAGGCCTAAGAGGGCACAGGGAAAACTTGGAGACAGAGGTGGCCACAGGCAAAGGCCACTGACAGCCACTGCCAAACCGCTCCCCAGCAGGGAGGGAGCCTGAGACCAAAAGTCCTAACTACTCCAGCTCCTGCTCTGAGCCCCTGTCAGCACACACCACAGGGGCTACAGGCACTGGTCCTCAGATGGGGTGCTCAGAGGCCGGCCTCCCAGTGCAGAGTAGGTGCAAAAGTGTGGAGAATGGTCTGGAGGACAAACAGAGCGCTTCCAGCACAGGTGAGTTAAAAAGCTGAGGCTAAGAGAGGGTTAGCAACTTGCCCAAGGTCACAAGCTCGGAGGCAACATGTGGCACGGCCAGGTTGACTTGACTCCAGAATTCTTTCCAAGGCCGCCTGTGTGGCCTGAGTCACAGCGAGGAAGGTTTTGGTGTGTGCACATGGGTGTAAATGATCATCAACAAAGCTGCCAGCAGCCTCTGCGGTGCTTTTATAATGGGATTTTAATTTGCTCCCCCCATCACCCCACTGAGCTGAAAAGTGCTCCTGTTTGTCTACTTCTTGTTAGGCTGTTGCTTCAAATAGGAAACAGGAGGCATACTCTCTGCTCTACTTTCCTCTGGGGGCCATTCACCCTCTCTGGGCCAAAGCCCTTCCTCAGGTGCCCCAGCAGCTCTGCAAATGCCACCATCCTCTGTGCAGCCAGAGAGGAGAAGGCAACACAAAGTGCACCTTTGGAACAGGGACGGGAGCTGACCACAGCCTGGGGACACTGCCTCTCAGGCCCAGGAGGCAGCCATCTCCCCTGAACAGGGGCTTTGTGATCCAACAGAACCTGATTTCCAGCCCCCTGTCCCAAGCACCCCTGTATCCGGAGGCACCGTCACTGTCCCCCCACTTGTCAGGCCAAAAGCCAGAATGGTCACTCAGGAGCCCTCTTTCCCTCACCCCCACATCTAACCTTCAGCAAGTCCTGTGGATTCTGACCCTCCTCCCCAGAGAGCCGGTCCCACCTACGAAATGCCAGGCTGCTTGTCACGTCCTTGGACAGGCGATTTTAAGTGGAATTCCCTTTATACAATAGATGCACTCTTGATTCGGTGCTTCCACAAAATTTCAAATTTGTGCTCGAACTGCACTTTTGCAAATCGTCATTGCAAAATATCGCAGCACNTCCAAAAAAGAAAAATCAAAATGTCAGATCTGCAGAGATGGTTCAATTGAAGGAATATTGATTGTCACAGAGAATATGCTCACTTTATTCACCTACTTAGTCTGCTCCCCTAGGCACATATGAATCTATCAAATATTGTCACAGCATATAATAATGCTCGTTCCTGACGTTGTGACTTCTCAGGCTTGTGTCCTGTTCATGATGCCCATCCCAGCTGGGGTGATGGCAGGGGGATGGGGTAGGCAAGGGAGGCATGGCGTCCTGGCACTTTCCCATATAGCACCTAGTCTTCAATACAATCATGGGAGGGGGTCCTGGACGGCATGAATGGTCCCATCTTCTGGATGGGACCAGGAAGGTGAAGCAACTCATCCAAGGTCATGCTGCCAGCAAGATAAGATTTGAATCTCAGGGCCCCGTCCGCGGCTCCAGGCCCCTTGGTGCAGATGGTGGCACGGATCCAGCTATGACTGGACATGAGTGGAGACCTCTTGGTTTCTGCCCTGCTCAGTCAGGGTCACGGATTATGCACTCACTGTTTGCTCAGCCCCCGATGTAGAATCAAGGAGATTACCCATAACTCTCAGTGGATCTCCATATCAACATGGAGAAGTAGACTGGATTTTTGGAAACTAGCATAGCTGGAACTATCAGATCACCACAGTGGAGAATTGACCCTTGACCATGGGAAGTAGTTTAGTGAGTTGACACCAGCACCAAGTACAGACTGGAAAACTTGAGAAAGTAGCACAAAACACATGAGGGACATCTTAGCCTATCGTGACCCAATTGCTAAAGAACTGACCAAGAAGAGGGGTCAGGTGGCCAAGCCCTGGAATGCGTTTGCATGGTAAATGACAAGGTCTCTTCAGACACCTCCCAGGAAAACACAGTCCTGGGGTCTTTAGACCAGCATTTCCTAAATTGTGTCACAAGGAGCAGGAGTTCGGCAGGTCTGAAAAGTTTTTGCAGACAAATACATTTGAGGAGCTTTGGGGTAATCAAAATTAAATTATTTAGAATTGAGGTGTCTTAGATCCTTTATCATCTTGATGATGATGATGATAACAGCCCATGTTGACTATAGCCCACTGCACCCAGAACTATTCGTGTATTAACTCATTTCCACCTCACATTACCCCCATTTTGAAGCTGAGTAAATCAACACACAGAGAGAGTAGGTGACCTGTCCAAGGTCAAGACTTCTTGGGTGATGGGACAAGATGAGAATGCTGAATCCACAGGCTTGGGCTCTTCACGGCACAACTTTAAGAGAGGGGTGTAGAATGCAATTCTTTCCAAACATCTTCAGTGGCTCTGAGCCTGCCTCCACCCTTTTTTCATCACAGAGCATCTCCTGGGACTCAGGTTCTATGAAACATTTGAGGACTGGTTCAAACAGTTTACTTGAGTGACTGGCTGCAGTAGCTCTCAGAGCCTCCTTCAACGGCACTCTTAGAAGCAAGTGCAAGTCGATATGGTACCTGAGTAGCTACTCTTTGTGTTGGTCCCCAAGACATCTCCTGGGATGTGGCTGGCCTGAATCCAAAAGTAAGAACTGGAAAAAACAGACACACTGGCTGGGCTGGGCCCAGCGCTTTCACCTCTAGGCCCTCTTCCCTGGCCGCCTTGAAGTAGGCAGCTGATAAAAGTGGAATGGACTCCACTGCCTTCCTCCTCACCACTTCCGCCAGCTGAACACCAGTTTTCCATGAACACATGGGAAAAGGACCTTTCCAGGCGTTAGATTTGGCCCAGAAGAATAAAGATGCTAATCAGTTTGGACAGCTGTCCCCGTCTCCCCACCTGGGGCTCAGCCACACCCATCACCAATTCCTGGCTTGATTTGATGCCTTGGCTGGTGTCCTCAACAGGTGCACGAAATGGGGACTTCACTCCCAGGAGCCTTTGCCGAGAGCCCCGTTCGCTCAGAGAGAGAGAGGGGGGATACGGCCTCAGTAGAAGAATATCAATAGGAAACCACAGTGAGAAGACATAGTTGACCAGAGCTGGTGATGGAGTAATTAATTCTACTTAAGTAAAATGTTACTAATAATTAAATGTGCTAATTAAGAAAAATTGGATCAGCTGTTGTCAGTGTGGCACAGAAACTGGAGCTTCGCTGACACATTTCTCGGGCAGCTTCCTGCTGGGAGCGGATGGGCCTAAACATAGCAGACGCTGTCACTTTGGGGTGCAGGAGAAGCCAGAGGAACGGTGAGCTGTCGGGGCCCTCATGGAAGGAAACAACAGGCTGGCGGGTGTCTGGGAAGGTGACAGATCTAAGAGGCTGGAGAAGACCCCATGAGGCGGTGATATCAGTCAGAAGGATCTAGAACCCACCCGCTCTCTACAAAGTCCAGGAGGGCTATACTGGATGGAAGCAGCAGAGAGCAGCTTTGGGGTGGTGGGGAGATGCTGAGGTGAGACGTACCCTGGTGGCCAGTTCAGTGATGGGAGAAGAGGGGCCAGATCAGGGGTCAGGCAGGGACAGGTATCTGATGGTCAGCAGGCAGGTTTTCAAGGGTCAGACCTCAGGTCAGGTGAGCAGACAGCACAGGCGCATAGAAGGACCCAGAACAGATGTACGAGCCAAAGCAGGGCCCCTCCGCATGCCACTAGTGACATTTGGGGTTTCTTTGTTGGGGACTGTCCCATGCATTGTAGAATGTTCAGCCGCGTCCCTAACCTCCATCCACTAGATGCCAGTAGCTGATTTAAAAAAAATAAATCTGCAACTTAGCAATACAAAGGTTCATGGCTCACCCCTCCTGAGACAAATGGGCTCTATCCATGCAGCCATCTAGGCCCCCGGTTCCTTCCCAGCTCGTGGCCCACTGACCCCCGTTCCCTCCACTGGGCCATTCATGTCCAGCTGGACAATGAGTTAAGGGACAGAATGTGGAGGATGGTGGATGAGATTATAGGAGCCAACCCTGGAAGTGTCTGGTATCACTGAGGCTTACAGGCCGCTGACCCTACCAAATCCTGGAGGGTAAACGTGCCCAGCAGTGTGTCAAGGAAGAGACCCTGATCTGGGCAAACACCAGCCCACCGGAACCACGTCGCCTCCTGGTCCTGGCCCTGCCTCTGCCACGAATGGCTCATCTCACAGGGCCAGCCCCTCTTCCTCCAGACCTCAGCTCTCTTCTCTTCAAAAACCCCTTCTATAAACAAAATGTGTTACACCCACGCAGTGGACTATTACTCAGCCACAAATAAGAATGAAGCACTGATACACGCGACGACAGGAATGAACCTCAAAAACAGCGTGCTAAATGAAAGAAGCCAGACACAAAGGACCACATAATGTAGGATTCCATTTATAGGAAATGTCCACAATAGGCAAATCCATAGAGACGGATAGCAGATTAGGGGCTGCGGGGGTGGGGACAGGAATGGGGGGTGACTACTAATTGGGACAGGGTTTCCTTTTGGGGAGATGAAAATGTTTTGGAACTAGATAGAGGTAATGGCTGCACAACACGGTGAATACACTAAATGCCACTGAATTACTCACTTTAAAATGGTTACTTTTAACCTTTGAGAATTTTACAAAACAAAAAAAAAAACAACAAACGCCCCTTCCAGCTCTAACCTTCAGTGATTGCTTAAGATCCAAGAACCAGGCCGGCGTCGTGCCCAAAAGTAGGAAAACAGGTTCTGTCCTTCCTGCAGATATATTCCAAATAAAAACGTTTTTAAAAAGGCGCTGATTCCTACGTTGCCTATGAAGTGGGTGCAATGTTAGTGAGCACGTGAACTAGAAAGCTCTTTATAAATGTAAGCAGACGGTACTGAGACACTGTATCTGACCTCATTGGTATTCTCCTGGAGGCAGCTGCGACAGGGCCGGACAGGAGCGACACAGCTGCATAAATGTGTGTGCATTAAGGACAAGCCAGTGCTGGGTTCTAAGCGCGGTGGTTCAGAGCAGCCCCTTGCCCTTTAGGATGATGTAAATTAATCATGAAGCTGCTATTCCCTGCTTCCTGGGTGCCCAACACTGTCTGATACATTTTCCACACATCAAATCAGTTCATCCTCTCTGCCACCCCGAAAGATAGTAGGATTAGAACTGTTTCACAGATGAGAAGTGAAAACCCGAAAGGCTAAACAACCTGCTATGTTGCTTATCTATCGCTGGGTAACAAATCAGTCCAAATCTCAGTGGCTGACAACATAGTCATGATCTCAGTTTCGGTGGGTCAGGAGTCCTGGCCCGGCTCAGCTGGGCCCTCTCTCTCAGGGCTTCATTCAAGGCGTTGGCTGGGGCTGGGGTCTGATCTGAAGGCGCGATTGAGGAAGAATCCAAGTCCAAGCTCATGTGGTTGTCGTCAGCAGGATTCAGTTCTTTGAGGGCTGTTGGACTGAGGGCCTCCATTTGTAGCTGGCTGTTGGCTGGAGGCCCCACTCAGTTCCTTGCCGTGTGAGCTTCCCCCCAACCCAGCAGTTTGCTCCATCACAGGGCACAAGGCAAGAAGGCAGCAGAAGCGACTCATAAGACAGGCTGTGGTGCGACGAAGCCTGATCCCAGAAGTGACATTCCACTACCTTTGCTGTATTCTATTGGTTAAAGGCAAGTCACGAGGCTAGCCCACACGGGAGGAAGGGCAGGGGGTCGGGGGGAGGGTACACAAGTATGTGACTACAAGGAGGTGGGGACCATGAGGGGCCACACATGGCAAAGGCCCACATGTAGTAAAAAGCTAAGTCACATGTGTCCTGGATTTTTAGAACAGGGTCAGGTTCATACCATTATGCTGCATTTTCTCCATATTCTTTAAGCTTGGACAAGGGGTGGGAGGAAGGAAGGAAGGGGAGAGAGAGGGAGACAGAGAGAGAGGGAGAGAGAGAGAGAGAGAGAGAGAGAGAGAGAGAGAGAGAGAGAGATCTTTCTCCAAGAAGAAGGCCCCCCTGAGTCTTCCTGGCCAAGCCTCGCTGATAAGCCTGGTCTTACAGGATACAGCCCAGAGCCAGGGCTGTCCTGATATTAACGTGTCCTCATAAGAGCCATGTGAGATGCTGCATTTTAGTTGCCTGGCAGAGCCCTGAACACCTGAAGAGGGGGTATTCCACATCCTTCTCATCACAACTATTAATAAGCTGGGACCATTTCGGGCTCCTCAAGCTCTGGCTGGTCAGCCCCTGTTCCGGCAGAGGCAGTCCAAGTCTTCTTTATAATGGCCCCACCAAGGGCAGCACCCGCTCTGTCCCAGAGGCTGGGACAGTGTGTACCCAGGGCTTGGTCTTCCGAGCATCTGGGAGGCAAGGATCAAGGACTCCACCTGTCAGCATCAGATCTTCTCAAGGAAGGATCCCATTTTATCCTTACATTTCCAGCAGCCAGGACAGTACCCGCAGGTGGATGGGAAGTGAAGCAATGGCTGCCCACATGGACCATCAGTGCCGATGTGGTGGGAACCTCTGAAGCCAGGTGTGAGCAGGGAAAGCCAGTCTCCACCACCTTCTCGCGTCCCTTCAATCCTTGGGGGAGTGGGACTATTAACCTTCTTGGTGCCCTAGAGATGTAACTGCTAATACGGGCCCTCCCATGACCCCCCCCTCCCCCCCCCCCCCAGCTCAGGGCTGCTAGAACTGCTGTACCTCTGTGTACCTCTGGCCCTGAAGGCCGGGTCAGAAATGAGCACCTGTCCTGTTTCTCCCCCAGTCCTCACTCTTAGAAATGCATCTTTGAAACATAAAAGCCTTTACGCCACCCCCTTTCAGCCACAGAGTGAGACCATTTGATCTTCAAATTCCTTTCTCAATAAAACTCCTGGATGAGCCCGGTGGGGGCCCTCTTCCCCTCACCATTCTAAGGGGTGGTGGCTACATCAGTGGGTCCACAGTGAGTTCTCTGACTTCTTTCTCGCTAACACAGAGATGAAAACGTATTTCCTCTCAGGCAGGGCACCCCCCACTACAGACGTACTGGTGACTGTCACCCCCTGTGGACCTGCAAAGGCACCTGGGTAACAGCTTGCATATAAAGGCAGCCTGACAGTTTATGTTAATGAGTGGCCTAGAAGCCCCCTTCGCTCTCACGGCCTCCTTAGGTTGGACAGCCTGGCAAACAGCATTCTTATTTGCAAGGTTGGATTCAATGTTGGAGGGCATGTCATCCAAAGGCCCTGGAGACCTCATGACTCCTACAGCAGGGAAATGGGCAACTGCTGGCCTTGAGAGGCTGACCAAGTGGTGCCAGGACCCGCCCCACTTCTCCCACTCCTTTCTCTCCCCAGCTGCCTCCTCCGGCCTCCTTAGGCCAGGCTTTGCTGTGCTGGGAGCAAAAGCTTTATTGAATTTTTGCAAGTACTTTGCATGGCGTCTGATTTACAATTCATAACCTGGATTACACTGCAAGTTCTGCCTTCCGGGGTCTGTGTAATTTGGATCTCGGAAATATTTGCTATGCTTTCAATTCCCCTGACATCTGAGGGATTGGAAATGGATTCTACCCCTGGAGGTTTATAATTTGGAGGGGGAGATGGCGGGAGGAAAAGGGGATGAAGCCGGCACACGAAACAAGGTGGTGCTAGGAGAAGCAGTGCAGCATGAAAGCTGAGGGGTGGGGAGAAAGTCAAACACGTGAGCAAGAGGGGGTGATAATATGCACCAGAAAGAGGGAGCCGGGAAAACAGCACGACTAGGGCTCCTGTCCCTGAACACATTGCCTCCCAATGGCGCCATCATGGCCCAAGGGACACAGAGCCCAGATGCCGTGGGCCAGGGAAGACAAGGGCTGTCCAAGGGGTGTGGCTTGTCCGTGGAACAGCCCAGAGCTGAGAAGCAAAACACTCCATCTTCTGGTCTTGCCTCGGTCCCTTCTTCGCCAGAAAAGGGGCAAGTCCCCAACCACTTTATTTTTAAATTTTATTGAGATGTAATTCTTATACCATATAACGCACGTGTTTAAAGTATACAACTCAGTGGCTTTTAATATATACACAGAGTTGTGTAGCCATCGCCACAATTAATTTTAGAGCACTTTCATTACCCCACAAAGAAACCCTGAACCCCTTAGCTGCCACCCCCTGAGTTAGCTTTCTGGGGCTGCTGTAACAAATGACCACGCACTTAATGGCTTATAACAATGAACTGATTCCCTCACAGTGGTGGAGGCCAATCTGCAATCAAGGTGTCAGCAAGGCCACACTCCATATGAAGGTTCTAGAAGGGGATCCTCCCTTGCCTTTTCCAGATTCTGGTAGTTCTTTGACTTGTGGCTGCATCAACTGATCTCTGCCTCCATCTGTATGTGGCCTTCTCATCTGCGTGTCTGAGTTTCATATCTCCCTCTGCCTTTCTCCTATAAGGACATATGTCATTGGATGTGGGGCCCACCTGAAATCTAGGCTGATCTCAATTACATCTGCAAAGACTCCTTTTTCCAAATAAGGTCACATTCACAGGTTCATGGGAGTAACAGCAGGGACATATCTTTTTAGAGCCACCATTCAACCCACCACCACCATCACCAACCACAACAGCAGCAAACAGCTTTCCTACTTTGGCCATCTGCTTTCCAGGATTGAAGATGGCACAGCAGAGTCCTTGTCGGCCTTCTCTCTTAGGCTCTTTGTTCTGAGGTCAAGGACAGGTTCTCCTCCAGTCCCCAGGAGGAGAATAAAGGGCAAGGTGTGCGCCAGACAAAACCTTAAAGTAAGCCATCCAGAGAAGAGGTCGGTCTGCCATAGTGAGTAGTTAAGATCCACCTGAGTTTATAAGGCCTAGAAATTCTATCACTTTTCATCAGTTTCCCCACCCTCCCTACCTCACCTGAGCATGGACTTGGAGTCAGGAGATTCTGTTCCACCCTAGCTGTGTAACCTCCGGTAAGTTGTTGAAATCCTCTGACTCAAAGATTCTGTATCTATAAATGAGGATAAGGATACCAACTTCAAAAGACTGTTGTAAAACTTAAAAGGAGACCATGTCAATGAACCACGTGGTCTAGTGCCTGGCACTTAGTAGGTGCTCATTTGATGCCTGTTATTCTATCCTTCTATCCATCCAATGATCCATTCATCCATTCATTCATTCCTTGATCCATCCATTCGTCT
>NW_017731500.1:319617-335240 GCF_001890085.2 Hipposideros armiger | reverse complement strand
CCCCTTTGGGCCTCCAGGTAGTCAAGACTTGCCATTCCTGCTGGTCCTTGGATCTTACAGCAGCCCAGGTTGGTTCCCGTACCTCTGCTCACAAACCTATGAATGGCTTCTTCATTACACGGCCGTCTCTGGAACCCTTAGCTGGTGCCATCTGTTTCCCACCGGGACCCTGCCTGTACCATGATGATCATGATAATGATGATAATCATACAATGATGTTGCCATGCTCTGAAGCCCAAAACCCTGACTCCCAGCCCCAACCCAGGGTCCCAGGGAACCCATTTCTAGCCCATGGATAGGTTGGGAGGAGCGTCGGATGGCTCTGTGGGGAAGCAGAGATACCAAGGTGAGATAGGCACCCATAGGGTGGGCTTCTCAGCTTCAGCACCGTTGACATTTGGGACCAGATTATTATTTGTCATTGGGGGTGCGGCGGGGGATGTCCTGGGCACTGTCGGATGCATAGCAGCATCTCTGGCCTCGACCCACTAGGGGCCAGTAGCACCTTCTTCCGAGCCATGATAATCGAAACTATCTCCAGGTATTGTCAAATGTCCCTAGGGGACAAAGTCACCCCAGTTGAGAACCACCTCCCCCCCCCCAGGAGTGTGGGGCATCAGCTGAGGGCTCACTGAGCTGGTTTGCTTTTTAGAAGAAGGGGGAGAGCAGATGGGCAGCCCAGTAGGCCCTGGGAAGTCCTGGTCCTCCCAGGAACACAACGAAGGAGTCATCAGCAAGGTTCCATCCTGCCCCTCCAGCCCGGACAACTGGCTGGGGCCCAGGCTTTGTGACTCCACTCCTCACCCTCAGCTCTGCTTGGCCCTGGTGCCTGAACATAGGGGACCCAAATGACTAGCACCTCTTCTGCCTCCTCCCGGCCCTCCCAACTCTCCCCTCCTCCTCACCTCTTACCCGCCTTGAAATGATTTTGGGAGGCAGCTGGCAGCAGGGGAGTACAGCTGCCGCTAAGTTATCCAAACGATTTATCTTAAGATTCATGCAGAATTCATTGTGTGGGGACCAGGGTGGGTTGCGCTTTAATATTCATGCAGATTTGGAAGAAATGTTAATCACGGGTTTGGGTAATTTGCACTTCTGCTTAATTCTCCTCCTCCCAGCCCCATTGGTCAGCCCCCAGCCCTCCTCTCCTGCGTTTCCTCCAGCCCAGCGTGGCAGGTAGGGCTGGACTCCGAGGGTGGGCGGGGGCTGACCCGCTGTCTCCCAGGGCTGAGCTGGCCCCCCAGCACCTTTAGGCAGACGGGGAGGATGGGGGGGCAGCAGTAGGGAACAGCTACGAGAGCTTCTGGGGCGTCTTGACGGAAAATAGATACTCTGCTACAGCAGCAACCAGATATGTGCAAATTAGCATTGATTATTCTCAAATTAACAGCTTGGGCATTTCAAACCCAAAACAAGGTCTCAGCTCAGCTCTGATCTCTCCCTCCCCCACCCCAGGTTCCCCATTTCCACTGCTTTTCTTGCCCCACAGTGACATCTGTCTGGGCCAGAACAGGGGAGAGACAGGCTCCTCCGGAACGGGCCTCAGAGGTCTTCACCCAAATCTCGCTTTACCAGACCTTGTGGGGGAGAGAGCCTTCTGGGAATTGTCTATAGTTCTGACCTCCCCAGTCCTGGCTTGAGCCATGCATCGATGGGATAATGGGCTTTAAGACTTGAGGCCAAGCCCCTGAGTGGGTCTCTCACTCCCTGCCAGGTGAGGTAGAGACAGCTTTAGAAGATCACAAGGGTGATATCAGAGAGTGGTCCCCAGCGGTTCCACAGAGCCCCAGAAGAGCACCTAGGGAAGCCCTGAGTCCCCTGGGCAGGGGTTCCAGGGCTCGGCAGGGGCTGCTATCTGGGCTCCCTCTCTCCCCTTTACAGGTAGGAAAAGTAAAGTCCAGAGAGGCATAGACTGGCCCGAGTTCACACAGCTTGCTAATGGCAGGAGGGAAGTTTTAGTCCAAGTTTGCCTGAGGCCCAGTTGTATGGCTGCCGCATCAGGAAACACATACCTCCCTACAAATCTGAAAGGGAGGGATTTACACAGGGCCTTGGTTACTCGAGAGCAAAGGGGTGGTGAGGCAACTCAGGAGCTAGCAACAGCACCAAGTGGCTACTGCCCCAGGCAGGAGAGGAGAAGCCAGGCCCTTGTGGAAGCTGATGGACCGCCCCCCACACAAAGAGCAGGAGTGACAGAGAAACACGGGAACGCTGGAAAAGAGGGAAGAAACACACCACGTCACCCTCCTTTCTGTCCTCCCGTCTCCTGCAAGGGACTCGTCGGCTGTTTTCATCTATTCAGGCCGCTATAACAAAAATACCAGAGACTGGGGGACGTAAACAACAGACATCTATTTCTCACAGTTCTGGAGGCTGCGAGTTCAAGATCAATGCTCCGGCAGAGTCAGTGTCTGGCGGCGGCCCACTCTCGGGTTCATAGACCACTGCCTTCTCTGTCCTCACACGGCGGAAAGGGTGAGGCAGCTCTCCGGGGTCTCTTTATAAGGCCACTAATCCCATCATTAGGGCTCCACCCTCACGACCTTCTCACCTCCCCAAAATCCCACCTCCTAACACCACCACACTGGGGGTTAGGTTTCAACATGGAAGATTTGGAGGAGACACAAACATGGGTGAAAACCAGCCAGGAGCTAGCTGCCATGATGGCCCCTGGGATGCAGGGGACTCATGAAAAGTGAATCTGAGAGCAAACAGGAAATGATCAGCGAAAGGGCTTTTCACCCCAGACAGCGTCCCCCCTCTCCCCTCAGGCCTCCCGGGGGGTTTGGCAGGAAAGGGCTGGAGAGGAAGGTCCAGGAGGGGCATGTGAGACTGTCCCGGCACCACAGGTGACAGAGACAGCAGGAAGAGAGCCGGGGGAGGGATGGTGGGCACTGCCCCCTCCCCAGCTGGCTCTCTCCTCCTGGCCCTTTTCTCCCTCCCTGCTGGGATCTGGTTGGCTTCCAACCCCAGCAGCCAGTGTTACCTGTCACTGCCTGTCAGCTCCCCCCACAACACAGCTGCCTCTGTCTGGACCCAGAATAATAATCAGGGAGCTGAAGACACCAGAGGAAAGAGGCCCAGGAGACACAGCAGCCATCCAAGAAGCCACCCTCTCGCCCTATCTCTCCCTTGTCAGTTAAGACTGAAAGTCTCAAACCCGTGACACCCAACACACACACACACACACACACACACACACACACTCACATATCAGGGTGTCCTGGAATTAAGGTGCCTGGGGAAGGTCTCAGGCCCGAGTGCCAAGGTGCAGAGGAATACCTGCTAAAGCAGAGTGAGTGAGATGCTGATGGAGGGAACACCTGGAAGGGACCCCAGACTCTCCACATCTCCAGGAGGAGGCTTCAGGCACCACAAGCCAACCTTCCTCAAGACAGAGCCCCTTGAAAGCAAGGTATGCGGCCGGGACACCTCCACCTGTACAGCAAAGAGGGTAAACTGTTACGCTCCTTGAGGGGTGCAGAAGTCACCTGGAATAGATGATCCAAGGAGCCCCTCAGCCCTGTGCCTGGCACAAAGTGGGCATTTAGGAAAACACTTTTGTCTGCCTGAGATGCTGCCAATCTTTGGGCTTTGGGGGGGAACTCATCATGCATTACATGTGATTCTGGGGGGCTGCAAATGTCGTGACCTAAGTGGTCCCTCCTCCTGGTTACAGATGTGATCATGTGACATCACACACGTGGTCATATGATTGAACTGTCATGATACTGCATTCCCTGGTCAGTGATTGGTTCAGAGGTGGTCATGTGATTCAAGCCAGCAAATAAGAGTCTTACTTGGGAGAAATCTGTTAATTCTGTTGGAAAAATGGTACTTTGGTAGGTTCATCGATTGTAAAAAAAAAAAAAAATTATGCCATTCTGGTGCGGGATGTAAATAGAGAGGGAGGCTGGTGATATATAGAGACAGGGGTATATGAGAACTCTATTTTTCACTCCATTTTGCTATGAACCTAAAACTGCTCTAAAAAAAATAAAGCCTATTTTTTTAAAAAAAGGCTAGGGTCTTTAAACATGAGAAAAAAACAGGAAGATAGTGTAAATGTATAAAAGGAAGAAATACAATCACTTGATATTAAAATATTTCTGGGTGTGCGGTAGAGGGGCAGGGAATTCTACTTTGCAAATTAAAAGCTATTATTATGAGATTATACATAATTTTGGGGGGAGAGATGAGTAGGCATTTAGAGTACAGGAATTACTTAAATCATTTAGCTTCTATTAAACGTCTTTTGTATAATACATGGGGTGTGAAATGGTATGAAAGCCCTTTTGTAACAATCTTTCCAAAAGTCATCTTTATCGAGATTGGACATAATACACAAATTTCTAACAAAAGAGAAAAAGGGACTTCTTGTTGGGGTTTCCAGCACCAGGAGTATGAGAGCCTGCAGAGAAGAGGTTTTCCTAGAAGGTAAATCTAGGAATGGATTTACCATTCCTAGATTTACGGTTGGAAGCTCCAACCAGGTCATCCTCTTAGCACATTGTTTGCTCTTTGAGAACTGCTGGCTGAGCATGGAGTCCGAGCTAAAGCGAGCTGCAACCTGGGTGCCCTTGGAGGGCACTGCTGCATCCTGGGCTGGGACCGACTCCATGAGAGACCAGCCATGAACAAGTGTCCTTCATTGAGCTGCACAGGGCCAATCTCCAACACCATGTGGTGGTGGGAGGTACTGGCAGACGTGGACTGATGAGATCGCAGTTGTGTCAACTGTCCGCTAATGGACCACGGCCGTACCCCTTAGTGCAATGTAGGTCCCTGGGGTTCTTGGAGGGAGGCCATGAGAGGGAGATCCTCAGCATTTTGAGTCTTCTAGCCAATAACTGGGGGGGGGGGGGAAGGAAGAGATATAATCTGCTTACATGCCAAGCTGGAATATCAGATCATATATTTTCCAAAGAAATGTTCAGGCTAGAAGGTTAAGAGCCTAGAGATCTGATTTCAGACTATTGCTTTTTAGTGTGAGAACTTGTGTGGGTCATGTTCACTCTTATTTCTTCACTAACAAGCCCCCAAACCTTCAATGGCTCCAATATTCTATGATGCTGGGATTAATGTGTTTTAAGGAATACTGTCCTGCCAGAGATGGAGAAGGAGAAGGACATCCCAATCAGGGCATGTCGCCTTCCTGTGCACCCACAGACTGTGTGGGTAAAACTGTCCGAGGACCTCACCTGCCATCAGGTAGGAGTGGCTCCCATCAGCATCTCCCCTGCACCCATCCAGCACCCTCCATCCCTGGGGCTCGAAGAAGCAGCCCTGGGAGAGAGCATCCTTCTGGGGCAAGGAACGGTGCACAAAGTGGGGTGTTGCACCAAGGGGTGGCTCTCACACTGGCTGTTCAGAACAACCTCCTGCAAAGCAGGCCTTACCACCCTCACCCCATGCCCGGAGGCCGGGACACATTCTGACACCCACATCAGGCCCCCTGCTCCCCTCACCTACACCCACTTTTTTCTGAAGAAAATGAAAGGAAGGCAGGACCAAGCACGGCCCCTGGACACTGGACTGCTTGCTACGTGCTGGCAGGAGAAGCCTAGCCATCAGGGTCAGAGGGTCGGGGCTAGAGGGAATCTCTAGAATGTTCTCTAAGTCCCCAGTTAATAGACAAGGATGCTGAGGCCCAGAGGCCCAGCAGGGGGATTGAGTCAAGAGAGCCTCCCAGGGAATCAGCATTGGAGCTTAGCTGGCCTGGCCCTAGGCCAGCACCTCTCCTCTGCACCCCCCTCTTCCTAGTGCCATCCTGGGCAGCACTCTAGGCCTCTTGGCACAGCATGGCCACCTGGTGGCCACAGAGGTAGGCAGCGAGTGTCAGGGGCCAGTGGGCTCCTCTGCCCATCCCACCCTCACCCCTCTCCTCAGGGGGTTCTGAACCCACAGGAATCTATCCCCTGGGCTTCCCAAGGCCAGGGAGCTGCTGAAACTGTCCCCAAGAGTGCAGGCTGAAGGGGATTTGGGTTGAGAGGGGAGGAAGTGAGTAGAGGGGATGGAGCTCAGAGTCACGTTCCAAGGGGACCGGCTGGAGATGCAGGGAGCAGTGAGTATCAAAGCTGGCTCGAGGCTCAGACAGAAGCCCCTTCCTCTCCTTGGAGGGAAGAGTCACAAGCTGCCTTCAATGAAGCTTAAATGGAATGTACTCAGGCTTTTCAATGTTCTCTTCCCAGAATAGACCCCTGGATTCCATCCTCCCTGAGCTGGCAGCTAAGAAGGGGCATCTCTAAGCTCGCCTGGAAATCATGAGTCTGGCCCTTGCAATTGCTCTGAGAGAGTGTAGTTCACTGGCCAGGTGGGAGAGTCCAGCTTAGGTTCTGGGGTCAGAATACCTCAGATCGTGGTGGCTCTGCCACTCAGTGGCTGGGCGAGCTTGAGTAAATGGCTTTATGTCTCTGAACTCCAATTTCTTCACCTAAAGAATGCCAAAATAGCACTCCCTACTGTATTACTTTTCTATTACTGCTGTAACAAATTATCACAAGCTTAGTGGCTTAAAACAACACCAATCTATTATCTTACAGTTTCACAGGTTAGAAGTCCAACATGGGTCTCACTGGGATAAAATCAAGATGTCAGCGGAGCTGAGCCCCCTGGAGGCTCTAGGGGAAAACGCTTGTCCTTGCTTTTCCAGCTTCTCGTGGCCTCACCCGTTCCTTGGCTCACGGTCCGTTTGCTCCATCTTCAAAACCAGCAGTGTAGCATCTCTCTGACCATCCTTTACTGTCATACCTCTTTCTCCACCCAATCCTCCCACTTTTAAGGAAACTTGTGATTACATTGGGCCCACCCGAGTAATCCAGATAAGCTCCCCATCTCAAGATCTTTAACTTAATCACTTCTGCAAAGTCTCTTAAGCCAAGGAAGGTGACATCTTCGAGGAAGGTGACATCTTCACAGGTTCCGGGGAATCCTTGTGGGATGGCCTCATCTTGTGCTATCTTCAAAGGGCAGCTCTCCCTGCCTGGTGACATGCTGGGGCACATAGGACAGGCTGCCTGCACAGCGCCAGCCTAGGGCACAAGATTCCAGATGCTGCCGTGCCTTTTGTTTATACCCAGGCTGTTGCATCCTCTCGCCAAGATACAGATGTTCGCACAGATGTTCACGTGCTGACATACACATGTGCGGATACATGATCTGCTGCTCAGGCCCAGTAAAGGGCACACACACACTCACGCACACACGCCCCTGTATGGGCACATCCACACCCCGCCAGAGTCCTGCTCACCCACGCCACTGCCAGTTCTTCCTGCCCCTGAGCAGACCCAGCTGCCTGCATGCCCCAGGGCGACGATCAGGTGGTCTCGGGACCCCCACAGCCTGCTCTCAGCACCCTCCCCCTCCCATCCTGTCCTGGCAGTCAACCACCTCCCCGCTCCTGCTCCATTGATTGGCCTTGCAGCTCAGCAGCCGGAGATGTGCCCCAGCTGGAGGAAAACACTTGTAATTTATGGAGTGTCTGATTTTTAATCAGTTTTTTGTTCCTGTGCTGTAATTGTCCTAATTAGATATACATATTTTGATGAAGGTTTTTCCAAAATAAAAATTGTAATCGAATCTTGCTTGACATTCTTTACACCCACTCACTCTGATCCAAACTTCCACTGCAGTGGAGTCTAGAAATTATGCCTACGGTTCAGGCATTTGCATACTTCTCCTCTGGGCCACCGCAGGCTAGGAGGCAGCCATTGGGCAGGGCAGGCTCCTTTGGCCCTGGAACTCCAAGGGACCCCATCAGGGTGGGACAGCCTTCCCCCGTGAGCTTGGCACGACCTCCAAGTCTGCCCTGGGCAGGGCTGATGACTGGGGAGGGCCCAGGAGCTCCAGACACCAATGTGCCCTCTCTCTGCCTACAGTTCTGCTCCCTGGGGCCCCTCCATCCTCATGAAGTGAGGCCACCCACAGATCTCCAGGATAAAGGCAGGCTTTTGCCATTCTCCCATTCATTCTTATGAATATTCACAATTCCTGACTCTTACTGAGCATCTACCATGTGCCGGGCACTGTGTCTTATATGCATTATCCTCAATTCACATGACAACCCTCAGGGAATTGTACAGAAAAGAAATCAAGACTTGGAGAAGGTCATTCGCGTGCTCAAGGTCATATGCCAATCAGTGCAAAGCGTTGCCATCCTGCATTCTCAGTCTTAGCCAAAACGCTGAGAGGCAATGGCTGCCTCCCTGGAACAGTCCAGGGAGCCCCTCTGGGTGGTATACCCACATTGCTATCTCACTTCTGTACCCCAGGATCAGTCCATGCCCTTGCGTGGCTCATGATGCAAACTTCCTTCTACCGAATCTGCAGTGTGGGCCGCATGCAGGTCAGCCTGGGGCCTGTTTTCGTGAGTCTCTCAAGAGCCTGGAAACCCAGTTCCAGGTTTGTCTCCAAAGTGTCAGCTCTAAGACTGGCTGGAAGGCTGTGGCCCAAGACTGACTCCTAGAGTCTTAGGCCCCAGAGGGGTCCTCCCCACAGCAAAACAACCACATCACAAGATCCAAGCTAAAAATTGTGCTAGTTCTTAAGCTGTTGTCACTCGTCTCCAAGCCCCCCTGGTCATGCTGGGCTGTAAGACCCTGGGGCTGGGACTCTGAACCACATTTCTGCTTTGCCCCTTGTGCCCAGTTAGCTGCTGCCAGCAGGGGGCACTAGAGGAACCAGTTCTTCACCCTGGCGGTGAGCGGGTTCCTTCCTCAGTTGTTGGTTGCAGTTTGGAGTTTTCTTTCTCGAGCACCACCAGAGCCACCAGAACCAGCCCCTGGGCTTGTGCCCTCTCTGAAACCCCGGCCATGACTAGCCCGCGTTGGCCCCTCCCCACAGAGCTCTGAGTCCCAGCTCCATGGCCTCACCTCCAAACTCCTAAATTCTATTTAGTGAGCTCACCCTTATGCCTTGTTCCCCCAACACTCGGGATGGTGGCTGCTCCTGAAGTTGTCACCCCTGTGTTCCCTCGGAGTCACAGAACATTTGCAGTTCACCAAAACTCCTTTAACCAAGTCCTCCTATTAAACTCTCTCTGCTAAAACGACTGGCGTGGTTTCTGATTTTTGACTACACCACATCCCTAATGATGTCCAGCTTTAAACTGGGAAAGGTGCACTGAGAATTGCGGCAGCCACACCTACACTGGGGTGTGTAGCCTGCTGACCCACGGAGCAGGGTGAGAAAGCCCATCGGAGAATGGAGGTCCTTCTGCAGAATGAAGCCAGACAAAAGATGAAAGGCAGGACGAGTGACAGCACTGAGTCCTCACTCTCCCCAAAGGCCAGGTGCCTACTGCTATCCCAGAATCCCTTGCAGCCCCCGAACCAATACATGTCCTATTTGCTTAAGCTGGTTACCTTGCGTTTCTATCTCTTGCAAACAAATGAGTCCTGACTAATCAGTGGGCTTCACAGCGCCAGGCCCAACCTATCTTACCTACACATCTTTCTTTTCCTACAGAAAAATGGCTTGTCAGCGGAATTGACTGTGGAACTCTCCTGAACGGCACAGACTCCTGGGCCTAATACCATACTTACTGATCCGCAGCCTCTGGGGGTGCACCCAGGCATCTGTATGATATTACTGGTGATTCTGTTGTGCATACAGTGCCAGGTTTGCAGCGTGGGAGCGCCATGTCCCCTGGGCTGGTTACGGGGGTCAAGCCCTCCTGGAGAATTTCACTCTGGCTCGGTACCAGATTTTAAGAGGGACATTGGAGGGCATGGACAGGAGAACACCGGGTCAGGGAGGGCTCTCAAGCTGCTCTTTCTTTGATGTGTTTTTCAGAAATCAGGGTATTTAACTAGAGAAAGAGAGATCCCACGGGGGACTTGCTAACTGTCTTCAACAGTGTGAAGGCTGTCATGTGGAAGAGGAACAGATTGACTTTGCTAGTGCTCCAGAGGGCAGGCCTTCCACCAAGGGCACCCTGGTGCCAGATTTTAACTAAACAAAGGGAAGAACTTCCAGCAATTAGAGCTGCCCCGTAGTGGAAGGGCCGCCCCAGACGGCAGTGGGCGTCCCACCTCGGCAGTGAGTACGCGTCAGTAGCTCACCATATGTCAGTCGCTGTGACTGAGATTGTACCACGGGACAGAAGGTTGGCTGCACCGCCCTTTCCTTGCCAAGATTCTATAATTCCAGAACGTGGTCTGGGGGCAAAAAAAGGCCACACGTGGGCTGAGTGGCCAGAAGTGGGGAGATGAGCACCGAGTTGCTGGGAGGACACGTGAGGGAGACAAAGCTCACGATAGAATGAGAAGGGCTGCCTAGTAACCGATTCATTACAACATGGGCTATCGCTCAAGTCAGGGAATTTTTCACTTTGTGTGTGTATCTTGGTTTCATTTTCCTGTGTTATCATGACTGTGAATTACTTTTATAAACAGGAAGAAAACCCCAGATATTTTCATTTTGGAAAAATAATAAAGATAGCAAACTGGCCAATACCAACAGCTGCCATTCACGTAACTAGGTATAAACATGGGGCATGGAAGGAGGGGGGGTGGAGGAAGGGTTTTTACATCAGGAAAAGCAGACTCCAGAGGCCCAAGTGCTACACTCCGTCTGTCTCTCCTGTCCTGCCCCTTTCACCGTAAATGTCAGAGTGACCAAGATAACTGTTATGTCTTCACCCAGGGCTTCTCAGCCTCTTTCATGCCCAGGCCTCTAGAAACTTCTCTACATGTGCTACCTTATTTCTGTAGCAGGGAAACAGGCAAAGCCCATGTGCCGTATCAGCAAGCAGAGTGGGGGTGGCGAGAGGGACAGGGATGCTTGGAAAAGGGACATTTGACGCTAACCTTTTGGGGGTGGGGAGGACAGGAGAGTCCAGGAGTATGTAACAGCCCCCCCACTTCAAGAGCATAGGGCCACGCAAATGGGCTGGGACATGGCCTGTGAAGCCCCATATATTACTCAGAACTCGTTCATTTACAGGTGATAGAAACTGAACTCAACTAGCTTTAGCAAAAGGGGACTTAATCAGACCTTGTAGCTGGGAGGATTCTGGGATCACTCACAGGATAAGAGGAAAGACTGTGGAATCCAGAGCTTCAGAACCAATATGCTCTGTCTATATCTAATCTACATCTACGCCTGGGTCTATCTGTATCCTTCAGCTCCCCTTTCTTACCTGATTTCCATCTTTGCCTGTCCCCATGGCAGATAGGCCATCTCTACACAATGGTGAAGATGGTCACCAGATACCCCACATTCACAACTTCCCACCACAGCACCCTAAGCGAGAAAAGTTGCCTCCGCTCAGGATACATGGACCAATTCCAAAGAAAGACTTTGACTGGTTGTGCCTTGGACCAATCACTTTTGCCCAGGGGATGGGGTTCTGCGATTGGTCAGGCCTGGGTCACATGCCTGTCCCCAGGGGCTTGGAAGAATGAGATTCATGAATAGGGAGCTGTATTCCCATTGGTCCCTTTGGGAGAGTCAGAGGAAGACATTGAGGATGAGAGGGCTGGGAGGGTGGTAGAGGAGGGCTGACGGTCAGTGTGGCTTTCCCTCCAGAAAGGCCTCGCTCACATACCAGACAGGCGATTCCACCTCAGATGTGTGGAAGGGTCTGTCCGGAGCTGGCTGTGCGGGGTGGCTTGACCTGGCCCTCAGAGGGTGGGACTCAGTGGAATTGTCAAGATCCATCCTCTATACACATGGACACAGGCACACACTTACACATGCTGTCACACACATGCTGTCACACACACGCACTCACCCACGCTTACACACACATACACACACCTACCCACAATCCCTTTGGAGGGCCAGGTCACCGAACTTTCTGAAAGCATCCCAGGCTCCCCCTGGGCCACGGGAGCCCTGTGGCTAGAGCCTCTTCCTCGGGGAAGGTCTGAGACCTGCCATCCACTCCCCTCTCCTGCAGACAGGATCACGTCAGCCTTATTGTCCCGGGATGGATCAGATTCTGTCCTGTGCCTACGCCCTCCAGGGGAAATTTCCATCCTCAGGGAAGGAGAAGAGGAGAGAGGCAATCTTCTCTACTTTGCACCAGCGCTCAGGAGTAGCATCCTGTGATGTGAAAGAACAGGCTCAGGTGGCCATGTCACACTGGTTGCCCCTGAATCTCGAGACTGCCACACGAGCTGTGAGCCCTTAGGCCATCTCCGCATCGCTCTGAGTCTGTTCCCTTGCCTGCATGGTGGAGGCCTGAAAACCCAGATGTCAAGCCCCTCACCATCTATCAGCCATGGGTATTTTCTCCCTCTTCTCTCAGCCCAACTCCTCACCCCTAACTCCCCCCGCAGGCTTCTGGGGAGGCCTCCGTGCCTTTGCTCACAGTGCTCCCCCTCCTGGAATGCCCTTCCCCACTTCTACTCATTCAAGAAGACCCTCTCTAAAGTGGCTTCTCCACGAAGCCCCCTGCAAACCCTGGTCCTTAATCACACCCTCTCTGCACGTCCTCATCTGCCCCTTGCACCCTGTCTGCTCAGCCAGACCCACATCCTCACAAGCACAGACTGTGTGCGATGCCCTATTGCAGGCCGGGACAACTCAGTGCCTGCACACAGTAGGGAGGGGCGGGGAGGTTCAGTGCACAGTAGGGGCTCAGGACAAGTTTGGATTGCACTGTACAGGCCACTTACGTGAACTATTATCTTGTGTCCCTGGGAATATGTTAGCTCTTGGTCTCCCTCCAAAACACTCACTTCTCCTCCCAGAGCCCGCCCCTTTTCTGTTAGTTGATATTTATGGGTAATAAGCCAAGCACATCAAAACCCGAGGTGAAATGCCTCTTAAAATAAATACTCTCCCCAACAAGTCAATCCATCCAGGCAGCATGGGCTTTGCTAGCAGCGGGGGAAGTACAGGCAGGAGGTGTGGGAGGTGGGGGAAGGGTGTCCACCGCCCCCTGGGACATTGAGAGATGGGATGGGGTGGGAGTGGAGCACATCACTCCTCAGTCTCTCAGGCTCTGATCGCAGCCAGGGATGAAGTAGGTCATTTTAAAGGCTGGCTCTGGAGTGGCAGAGACAGACGGAGCACAGCAGATGCTTCTCCATCCAAGTGGGAGAGCAAGGAGTCAAGGTCACCGGAAGTCAGCAAGGCCTCCTTCTGCACTGGGTCTGGCCGGAATATTTCTGAGAAATACAAGGAGCCTGTGTTGGACTACAGGGGACCCCCGATCACAGATGGGGCTATCCAAGTGAGCGAGGGCTCATCAACTCATCAGGTCCAGCCCCCTGCCTCTTAGCCAGACCACCTCACTAAGCCCATCCTCTGTCTATGGCAGCCTCCTCTTAGGGAAGCCATCATTCATGTGGGTGGGGTGGAACGCCTCTGGGCTCCACACCTAAGGAATGGGAAAAGAACTCTGGCTCCAAAATCCTCCCCTCTCATGAGAATTTCAGCCTGTTTCTACTTCCCAAGGTGAGTTCTCCTCTGTTAAAGACCCACGTGTACCAGCTCATGCAGATAACTTCACCTGAGCACACGCTCTCAGGCACAGCAGATGTACAGATATCCCAGAGCACACACCCATGTGTGCACACATGTACACACATGTACACACTCAGACTGCCCTTGTAGATCCTAAGTTCCACTTGCACAGCCACACAGAGAAGCGAAACTACCCACACTTAGTTTCTATGCTTAGTTGCCAGAAAAATCTGGAAGTTCTTTTCAGATGCTGGGGACAAGATGTGGAAGGCAAAGGAGGACTCCTCCTCAACCACCGAAACTTCCTCAGGCCATTTCTCAAGGACCCACAATCCCAGTCCTTTCATGCTGGTGCCCTTCACCCTTGCAGGGGGCACCCATGGGCCAAAGTCCCAGAGAACCTGAGGCTGCCAACTTTCTCCCCCAAACCCCCAACAGGATACAGAAGGCAAGGCCCTTAGCCAAAGAGATCAGCAGCAGCTTCTTGATTTCATCTCCTCAGCTTCAAAGGGGCAGTTTGGAGTCCCCTGAGCCAGTCTGGCAGGGGAGGTGGGGATTGGGGGGGGAAGGGAGAGAACAGGGGAGACACAGGCAGCTGGTAGCAGATAGGCAGCCCCTGTGCAAGGAGCACCAGGTCATGGAATGCACTTAGGTTACCTTGTGCCACATCACCCTCCCCACAGCTCCCCACTCATCAGCGGGCTCTTTAAAGGGTGTTACAAGCTGCGTCAGCTTCCCATCCTTTGAGTGTCTGCACCTGGGCACACACCACATCGACTGCCTCCTAGCTGCACTGGGGCAGCTGGGGACCAGGTTGCCAGCTGAGCCAGTAGCCTGGGCATCCCCATCTCAGTCACAGGCTGCAAGCAAGGTCCCCTCTGCTTCTTCGGATCACCCAAAGGCAGGAAGGCCAGGGCTCCTGGGTTTCCTTGATTCTAAACAGGGTGCAACTCAGGGTGCATCTGCTGTAGTGTGTCTAGTGGGTTGAGTTAGTGAGAACGCCCCAAAGCTCTGTGCCACTAGGGTGGCCTGGAAGCCACTTCTCTCCTCCGCACAGAGTGGACTTGTCCACACAGGAGAGGACTAACCAGATTCCAGCGCATTTGGGAATAGGGGTTCCATGAGGAGTGTCATGTTGGTGAATGAATAAATAAATGCGCCACCCGTAAGGAGACCCCTTCTCCTGCTCACGTCCTTTATTTTCTTCTTCCCTTCCCCTCCTACAAGTTAGATCTCCACCCTGTTGCCCACCTGCTCAGGTGCTGTTCTACCTGTTCACTATGCTCCCCGCAGAACAGGCGCCTGCTGCCCCCAGAGAGCAGGCTCCAGCTCCATTTGCTCTCTCTCTCCTTCTCGTGTCATTTCCTTCTCCTCAAAGCCAATCTAGGGGTGACTGAGATGAAGCTTGATGGAGGGACCTGCTAGCTCTTCCTGTCCCCCACACAGACCCCCTACCACCACCACCCCTAATGCTAAACAAAAGAGAGCCCGGGCCGGCCGAGTGGCTCAGTTGGTTAAGAGCTCGCTCATAGAGCTTGAGCTCTGAGCAACAGCAGTTCGAGTCCAGCCTGAGCTGAGCAGCCGCTGAGCTGCCAACAGGTAGCAGGATGGCTCAGCTAAAAACAAACAAACAAACAAAAAAACACATAAAACAAAAGAGAGCCTCTGGCTGGCCTTGCAATCCCCACGGGTCATCTGTGGGAGCCCCAGTGCTGCCCCCTCCCTGGGACCCCTGATCCCTGTACTGAGGGGTTCCACCACCCCCAAAACTGAAGGCTCTGGGGTTTTCTCTGCACACCTCCACCTGGCTGAGTCTGCAATACTGGATGCAGTGAAAGGCATGATAGAAGAAGAAAGACCCCCCAAATTTTCATACCCAGCCCCACGTACAGCATTGAGGCTGAGAATTTTTGCCCGTGGCCCCTCTCAGACAAACTCTTCTCACAGGAGAGGCCAGAGGAGGGAGGACGAGAAGAAGGGGATCTCTTTTCCCCAAAAGCCCCATGCTGACTTCAGCATCCCCAGAACGGACGCCAGCACAGTGTCCCATGCTTCAGACCTCTCTCCCTGCTACCCCCTCCCTGCCACTTGGAAACCTGCTCTAGGTTAAGCCTGGAAAGGAACAGGTAAGTAAGTCACACTCAAGTGTGACTTACTCACCAATAACCCGATGCTTGCACCCCAGGAGTGTCTCCCTGTGAGGTGGC
>NW_017731500.1:318253-319137 GCF_001890085.2 Hipposideros armiger | reverse complement strand
GGGCTCGGATAATTCCGGCTGCTGCCGCAGCTTCTCCCGCCCTCCACGCAGGCAGCTAACCTGAAATGAGAGAGAAGGATGCACCACTGTAGCCTGTGGAAGGCATACGAGAAAGATGGACGACCCCGGGCCAGGCAAAGCTGAGCTGTCTCCATGGGTGAGTGACCACGGAGACAGAAGAACAACTGTTCCAGTCTCCGTCAAGGTCAGAGCTGGATGAGGCATTTTGCTGGTTTGATTCCTCCAGCTGGAACAGTGGTTCTCAGATTGGCTGCACACAGGGATCACTTGGGGAGCTTTTAAAATACACACATGCCTGGGCCCCGCCCCCAGAGATGCCGGCTTAATTGGTCTGAGGCTCAGCCTGGGGCCTGGGGATGGTTTAAAAGCTCCCCAAGTGATTCTAATGTACAGCAAAGATCGAGGCCACTGGGCTGAAAGGAGCCTTGAGAAATCATCTAGGGCAGTTCTTCTCCAACCGTCATATACAGTTGACCCTTGAACAATGTGGGGGTTGGGGTGCAGTTGAAAATTTGCATATAACTTTGGACTCAAATCATCCTGTTAAATGTAAATTTTGATTAGGCCTGGGGCGGGGCCCATGACCCTGCAGCTCTGACAAGCGCTCAGGTGATCCTGAGGCTGCTGGTCCCAGGCCCACACTCTTGAGTAGCAACATTTAGTCCAGTGGTTTTCAAAATGTGGCACCCGGAACCACACAGCCTCAGTATCACCTGGAAACTTGTTAGAAATGCAACCTCTTGTGTCCCAGACCTACTGAATCAGAAACTCTGGGAGTGGGACACAGGGGCACGCTTAAGTGTAGGCTACAGCAATCATTGATGGGGGCCAGTCCCCTGCTCCCAGGACACACCTGTTCCAGG
>NW_017731500.1:304917-308974 GCF_001890085.2 Hipposideros armiger | reverse complement strand
TGGTGTAGCAACTGATATTATTCCCATTGCACCAACAGGGAAACTGTGACTCTGAGAGGTTAAATGGCAAATCCAAGGCCACACAGCTAATACGGGCGGGGTCTGGATTCCCACCCAGGTCATCTGGCCCTGGAGACCTTGCTCCATGACTCATCATGGTTACACTATACAACGAAAAACTTTTATCATCATCATCAAAAGCGTCACCTGAACTCCAATGATGGGGTCCAATCAATGACTTTGTCAGGCTTTGGAGACAAGTTTGTGACGTGTCGAGAGATGAACATCGCTGGGTACAGACCCTTAAAAATGCTTTGCAGGAAGGATCTAGTATCCTTGGGATAAGGGTAGGAGGGCAAATCTGAGGCTGCGGCTCAAGGACAAAGAGGGAGAAAGCAAGCTGGGGCTTAGCATTATCATCTGCAGCATTTCCACGTTGGCACTGCCGCGTCTCGTCTCCCCAGGTCCCCTCGGAAGAATTAGTTCTCTCGGTTAGAGCGAGCGCGCAACTCATCTATCACATGGACCCGAGGTGCTCCAGGCTCAGAACTCACCGAGTCAAGGAGAGGAGGGCAGCCAGCGCCCGGCCCACACCCACCCCGAACACGCCCTCACCCAGGCTCCCACTCCACCAGGGGAAGGAAAAACCGCTTGCGATGCCTGTACATTAAGAAGCGTATAATTATGCATAATAAAAAGACGCCGACCCTTGTGTATATAAACACAGCTTTGACTGAGTACCCTTTCCCAAACAGCCCTTCTGGCTCACAACAGCAGCAATCAAGCATCCTAAACATATGGTTGCCATCCAGGCCTCCAGGCGGGCTTGGACTAAGGTGGGGGTGGGGGTAGGCGGGGCTGGGGGGTGCAGGCTACGGCTGCTTATTTGGGCTTATTTGGGGACGGGGCTGAGCCAAGAGCTGGTGGGCCGGGGGTAAGGACTTTTACAACCAGGAAATAATCTGAGGCAGAGATCAAAGCCCCCAACCCGAGATAGGCTGTCATTCTCTCTGCCCCCCCCCCACCCCACATCCTTCAACTACCCCCAAAGACAGCCAGAAGCTCTATAGTACTTCCCCAGAGAGTGGAGGGAGGACAGCAGCCAAGCGACCTGGGCCTGTCCATCACAAATGTTTTCTGGTTTTGATTCGAAGGGTCTTGCCTCACGTCCATCTACAATGATTTGAGCACCTATCACCTGCAGAGCGTGCACAAGGTTAAGTAGGAAATGCACAGGTGGGTAAGTTGAGAGTACTTACTGTCTGGTCAGTCCTGCAGGTGGAGAAGCACCCCCAGCCACCTTGCTCGGGCGCCCAGGGGTCCAGCCTGCTGACCCAGCTGTGTCCTGGACTGCCAGCTGCTCCTGATCAGAGCAGTTACCCCCCAAGCTGGTGCTCAGCTCCTCCAGGCCAACTCAGAAAGTCTGTGCAGTGTCCCAACCCGCCTGGACCCTGGTGACACCATACTGCTCTCCCCAGCGTTGGGCTCTGTTCCCTGCCTTCCCCACAGTCACTCCCACTTCCCCACACAACCCACTGTTTTCCCACTTTCCTGCAGGGAAGCCAGCGTTTTGCAGGAAGCTTGAGGGCCGCGTGGAGCGGGTCTCCTGCTCTGTGCTCATTGGCAGGCCTGTCTAGGCAGGTTCGGGGCCAGCTGAGCTGCATGCTCTGTCCACCTGGGGTGGGAGTGGGTGTGAGGATGAGACGAATGCTGGAGGACATGGTACTCGGTCTCCTAGTCCCACAGCAGACATCGGGTCCTCTTTCTCCACATCCCACACAATCTGTAGGTATGGCCTCACCTTGGGTTCCCCTGGAAGCAGTGTCTGAGATGAGGGCCTGGGTGCAGGAAGTTTATTTGGGAGGTGAGCCCAAGAAGCAGGATGTGGGGCAGGAAGAGTGAGATTGGGAAGAGAGGCAACTGGGGGTGTGTTCTTGGGCACCTGGGCTGAATCCCACCGGGTCCCCTGAAGAACCAGGTGGTCTGTGCCCTATAACTGTCCTGCTGCAGGACCACAGACTGGGGCACTCATCTCACTTAGCATGAAGTGTGATCTGGTGGGTAAACTGTCCTGTTTTTCCAACTGCCTGCAGAGACGCTCAGCCCACTGCGGAGAAACCCCCAGGCAGAACCTGGGGGGGGGGGGACTCAGAGCACAGATCCGTGAATAAATGGAGGAGCAAAAGGGAAACTTTAAGAAAGTTTCAAAGCACAGGCCGGGAGTGGGAAGAGCCACTCGCCCCTGCCTGAGCATAACTTTTCTGTGCGTCTCAGCTATGCCTCTGAAATGGGGTGACACCAGGCCTCAGAGAACATCCAGCCGCACTTAGTGCCACGGATGGTCCCCATCCCTGCAGCTCACACCACAAGTGGGATCTGACAAGCGAAGGGACGTGCCGAGCACGGCAGCCGTGAGAGCAGGGACAGGGAGGCAGGGCATGTGGCTCGGCCCAAGGGAGCAGAATAAAAGGCCTGGGCAGGAATGCAACCCCCCAGCTGGTGCCACGCTAAGGAGCTGGGACTTTCTTTTCTACCAATCACAGGTGCACGGACACCCTGCGAGCAAAGCCAGGAGCTTCCCAGTCTGTGGCTCGGGGGAGACAGGCCGTGGGTCATGTCCAAACCCTGCCAAGGAGGGGTGATGCCCACACCTTCCCTCCACTCCACCTCCCTTCCACCCCACCCACACCTGCCCCTCTGCTGCAGCAGACACCCTTGTGTGGTGACAATGAGACTGAAAATTCTGACTCTGGAAGTCAGGGAACGTTTCTAAGGAGAGGATGGAAATGATCAGCTTTTGTTTCAGAAAAACCAGAGTTAAGGAGAGAGTGGGAGTAAGGAGGGGTGTCAATGGTTCTCAANTGAACAACAGCTCAACCTGGAGCTGGGCTGCCATGGGTCGCCGGCGTAGGCAGCAGTCCCTGCTACAGTGGGTTGCCATAAGCTACCGTGTGTAGCCAGCAGCCAGCGTGAACAGCCAGCAGCCGCAGTGAGCGGCCGTCCAGAAGCCGGCGACTGATCTACCTCGCCCGGGAAGAGCGCAATGATGGTGCCAACTTGGGCCACTGAAGCAACGTCCTCCACAACTAGACTGAAGCACAAAAGAACAGCAACTTGTCTGTTCCCCTTCCCCCAATTCCCCAGCGCTGTTCCCCTCCCCCAATTCCCCAATAAAAAAAATAAATAAAATAAAATAAAATAAAAAAATAAAAAAAGAAGAATGGAGATGGCAGAGAGGGCGAGAACCAGGGTAGGAGGAAGGAGAAGGTTCTGGGCAGAGAGAGCCGGCCGCAGGCAGAAGGCCCTGGAAGGTCTGGGCACAACCCCCACAGGGCGAGTGTCTCAGGCCACTGCTGGCCACGATTCTTCCTTCTCTTCCTCCATGCAAAAGTGTGAATGATAAGCCTTGCTCCCAAGCCCCGGGCACAGACCCCTATCCAGCCCTGGCTGGGCCAGTGCAAATTTGCTGGGCAGCGAGGTTAGCTGCGGTGACACAGCGCTAAGCCTCGCGTTGGACACGGGGTTCTCGTCCTGCCTCTGCCAACAACTGTGCAAATCTCCGCCTTGCTCCTCCACTCCTTCATCCAACATCCTTAAGCACCTGCCACGTGCCCAGCACTGGGGACGCAGTGAGAATGACAGAGGTTCCTGTCCCTGTGTGCGGCTTGCTGAGCTGTGGCAGATGTGCAGGTCCACTCTTTAACAGGGACCAGGGACATCCTAGCTACCGGGCGGTGGGGATACCTGGCTCCCAGAGCCGCCATGATCCAGAGTGACCCCCATCCCTTTTTGCACAATGCAGGCTGTATTTCTCTTCCTCTTCCTTGCGTGATGCCTGACAATCTGGATGCTTCTGAGCCCCGTGAGGTTTCTGCCTTCATATTGCCTCATTCCTCCATAAACCCCATTATGTGAAATAGCCCGAGTGAGCCTCTGGGCCTGACAACCTCGAGAACCTCTTATGGGCTGTAGGTCAATTCCTTAAAACGCCGTTATGAAGACAAAATGAAAACCAGTCAACAAAAACTGAAGAGTTGAAGGCAGCAAATAAATTCAG
>NW_017731500.1:299739-303180 GCF_001890085.2 Hipposideros armiger | reverse complement strand
CCAGATGACTTGCTTGACCCAGATCTTTCACCTGAGTTCCAGGGACTTCAAACTCAGAGTGTCTCAAGTTCCCCTCATCAAGGTGCCTCCTCCTCTATGTTCCCCACCATAGTGGACGACACCATCGCCCTCCCAGTGCCCGAGCCAGGTGCCACCAAGCGGTGGCTTGTCATCTTTAACAGGCCTAAAATCCACGCCCAGCCCCCGAGCTACACGTGTTAAGGTCATCACCATCATCACTCTAAGTAAGATGGGCTCCTGCAGTGTCTCCACCTGGTCTCCTTTCCTGCAGTCTTTGCCACCCACCCCTACCCGTATGTGGCCACCAATGGCATCTAAGACACACATATGATCATGCCATGCCCTGCTTAAAATCCTTCAGTGGCGCCACTGACGGAGGATAGCACCAGTTCCCTCCTTGGGTTTCATAAGGCTCTGCTCTCAGATGCTTTGCTGAGTGAGGTTCCTTGCGACTTTGAAATGGAATGATTGTGGGTGGTCTCAGCCCCTGTCCCATGGACATCAGCCCAGACGCTTGGTTAGAAAAAGAAAGACCCAGGGAGGTTTCAGGGGAGCCACCCGTTCTCCTGTCTGCTTCACACTCTCCCAATTGGTCTGTGGAGTCTCCTCCTGAATTGAATGAACTGACCGCTGGCTTGGGCTTTGACTGGGCCAAGCTTCAGAGGCAAACAGAACAGGCCTCTGGGACCAAACCACCCCCCCCACCACCACCACCACCACCACCTCACTTACTGTATCTGCGCATTGGGACAAACAAGCACCTTACCTTCCCATTTTGTCAGTTGTATTGAGAGAGACAAAAAAGGGAGAGAGAGAGAGAGAGAGAGAGAGAGACAGCAGCTGGCTTTGCATATCTCTAATGGGTTAAAAAAAAAAGAGGCAATTCCATCTATTTATAAAATAGGATTACAGTTTTGCAGAATCCTGCTGGGACCTGGGGGAGACTTTGAAAACACATTTATTTTGTTTCATCCTTAACAGAGCCGCCTGCTGTCCCTCCTCCCACCCCAGCCAACCTGTGTGTGAGCAGGACACTTCCCCACCCTTGAGAGGGGCTGCGGATGGTCCTCACCCACCTAGATTCCTGGCCAGGAGGCCCACACCCTTAGTCCCAAAAAGTGCCTATCAGGAGAGACAGACGCATCAGCAGCTTTCTCAAGAGAGCGGACTTGCCCATAAATGGGGCCCTTCCCCGGAGACCTTAGCAGAGCACCAAACCTACCACCTGGGAAGAATGGGTCTCCCTCCCAGACCCCGTTTGTCTACAGGAGAAAGGAAACAAGCAAAAGGAAAGCAAGGGCCTGGGACTCAAGTGATTGTGACTGGTCCTTGGGCTCCCATAATAATAAACATGTTGGGCAAATTGCAGCCTCACTGTAGAACAACTAATCTTGATGCAAAGCCTTTCTTCCCTGCACCAGAGGGGAAAAAACCATAGTAAACAGGAGGGGGAAATCAATTCTTAATGCACTTTGTTCAGTGAATGAGAGAATCTCAGCCCAAGTCTGTCCTTTCCTGTCTTCCATTAACTTGGTCAATTTCCCACCTCCCGCCCCTGTTGTGAGTGGCTGGCTTCACATGATGAGGTGGGGTCAAGGTTTGGGAGGTGATTGGGAGGAGGCAGACAGCCCCTTGGGCTTGGGCATAACCTCTTAACTCTGGTTGTGTGGCAGAAGGGGGGGGGCGGTGTCTCCAGACTGACTGAAAGAAATCATAGAATGTGAGGGGTTTTAGCGAGTACCTGACTTGACACAGAAGGAAAATAAATATCAGAGAGGTGGAGGTCTCGCCCAAGGTCATTTAGCCACAAGCGGCTGAGCCAGCCCGTAAAGGAGCTAAATGAATGGGGAGACCAGTTGCCCCTGCGGGTCCAAGGTGGGAATGGCCCAGATGCAGGAGGAAGCCATCAGGCAGCCCCTTGGATGTTATTGCTTGAGGTCGAATGAAGAACTCTTCAAGGGATAATGGCTCCGTAACTCAGGCGCTAAAGTAATGGGAGCGAAAGGGAAGATCACCTCCTGACTCTAAATCTCAGGGGGACAGCTGGTGGTGGGAAAAGGAGAGAAGTAATGGGGGCCTCCGATGTCCCTGACACAAATCCAGAGAAAAGTGCTTAGGGGACTAATCGCATCTACAAGGGGGGAGGCAGGTGCCCTTCAGATGGTAAATCTCTCTATTACCAAAGATGGTTCTTTTACTGTCAACTTGCAGGCTCACCCAGGCTCCATCCAAGTCCCCACCCAGTCAGTGGGGGAAGGTGAGGAGACCAGAAGGAAGGCTTGTCCCTGGCACTGTTGAGGGGAGCTGGGTGGGCCCAAAGCGCCACCCCCCATGCCACCCCCACCTAGGGAAGTCCCACTGGCATGGGCAGATTTAGCAAATAAAAATGCAGGATGCTCAGGTATGTGTGCAAAATAGCTCTAACTTCCTAACTTTGGTAATTTTTTTTTTAGGGGGAGGAACTAAATATAGGACATTTAGGGTGTCCTTACAGGGTCAGTGTGAGTCAGAGGACAAAATCATTAATACAGGACCTGTTGTATATGTGCAGGACACCTGGCCATGCTCCCGATCCCTGAATCCCAAGCAGGTGTGTGGGACTCTGTCCTGCCCCCAACACCGGGGTCTGTCTACTTCTTCCAATGTGAATTCCATCTCAGTGTCAACCTGGCAGTCCTGGTATGCTTCCTCAGTGTCCCCAGGACTCTCCTCACTGGGATAGGAGGCTCAGAAAAAAAAGGACTCTCAAGAGTGGGCTGATAACTTCATCCCAGGAGGGCTTCCTGGAGGAAGCAGGCTTTGAGAAAAGGGAAAGAGGGTGAGTTTCCATAACACCCTGGAGCTCCAGCATCTCCTAATTTTAAAAGTCTGAGGACATCCTCAAAGGATCAAACACCTAGCACTGGAATTAAAGTGACGCATGGCTTATAGAGGGGCGTGGAGTTCGGTCTCTGCAGCCTCCTTGTTATGCAAGCTCCAGGAAATCACCTGTCCTTCCTGACACTCAGTTTTCTGATCTGTGAAGTAGGGACTGGTAAGAAGCCGCAGGTTGTTTTGAGAATCACGTGGGAAATAAAAACACGTTTAAATTAGCAAACCCCTCCTGAAATATCAGCCACCAATCAAATGGGGCATGAACGGGCACCAAGCACCACACTCAGCATCTTATGTGCTTTACCTCAATGTCTCTCAGTCAATCTCACCACTTGACAGCAGCAGAAGCTCAAAGATCCAATAACGGCTGTTCCCAAGGTTGGTCCACGAAAGACAGCCTGATTCCAAACCCGGGGCTCATTCATCTCTGTTTCCACACCTATTTGGTGAGTGTTCATGGTGTGTGAGCAGAGGGCGGGGCAGCGGGGCTGAAGCCAAAACGATCATTTACAAAGCACCATTTCCTATGTGCCAGGCACTGTACCA
>NW_017731500.1:240902-296986 GCF_001890085.2 Hipposideros armiger | reverse complement strand
TTTCTAAGGAGAGGATGGAAATGATCAGCTTTTGTTTCAGAAAAACCAGAGTTAAGGAGAGAGTGGGAGTAAGGAGGGGTGTCAATGGTTCTCAACCAAGTGGCACCATACCCTTGGGACACTTGACACCGGTTGTGCCTTTTTCCTTCTTGCGTTGACTGAGGAGGGTACTCCTGCATTGAGTGGACAGGAGTGAAGCATCCTGCAGTGCACGGACAGGCCCCCGCTGATAAAGTCCTGCTCCGCCCAAATGCGGTAGCACCCTGTTGAGACCCCTGAAAGGGGCTTTGGCAGCAGCCCAGGTGCTTGATAGCAAGGGGCTGAAGGACCTATTAAGCCTTTAGGAGAAAGAGAACTAGCCACCCACAAAGTTTCTGGGCTCCATGCCCAGCCAGCTGAGTGTTTTGGGATGTGATGGGGACACCAGGTTGGGGAGACCTGGGGGCAGGGGTGGGCAATGTGCAAAAGGTTTGGATGGAGACGGTCTTGCTGTGCGGTTGTCACGGGAACCTTGACGGGACTGGCCAGTGTTCGCACCACCAGCTGAGGCGGGTCTCTGCAGATGCTAAAAGGGAAAATGGACACACAGAACCCAATTGCTCCTGCAGGCCCCTCTGCAAGTGGCCATCACATCCCCAGCAGGAAGGCGACTCTGGAAGGACACGCAGACAGGTGGGACACAGAGGGAGGGGTTGAGAGAGGAGGAGGCGCCCCCTGGCAATTCTGATGTCTCCCTTCAGCTCCCCATGGCAAAGACACGTTTTCATGTAACTGGTAGCCGGAGGGGGACTGGGGATGCTACCTTCATTTCATTAGATCCCAGCAGCCTTCAATTACAGCAGGCAGGAGGGAGGACGCGGAGCTGATATGTTTTAAAAAGCCGCAGTTTTGCGCTGTTTTTAATTTACCGCTGCCGGTAAAAGATGCCACCTTGGAGTTGCTAATGATTCTCGTGAAATATTTTGGTTGCTTTACACACACCTCCTACTTTAAATAACGAGGGAGGAAACAGAGTGGGAGTCCCACCCCCACCCCCCGCCGGAGTTTCAAACCTGCAGCTGGAAGGTAATGCTGCTAAGACGCCGAGATGTGAGGGTGCTTTTCTTTGAACTGTGTTTCCTCAGGGCAGGGCACCCCGGCCTCCCCCTGCCACAGCTCCCAGTCACTGGGCATTTATAAACGGGGCACACACTTGGGACGCTATTCCCTCATACCCTCCCCTACCCAGCCACATGGCTCCTACGGCTCCTGGGGTCACCGTCACTGGCCAGATAACAGTATGGTGAGTATATTTGGCATCTTTATCATGTGCCAGAGCTCGAGTGAGGCACTTTACCTGCACAAACTCTGATGCTCACTCTCTACTGAGAATCGGTGTGACTGTCCCTGTGTCCCCAAGGAGTTCGGGGAAGCTCTGAGAGGTTGAGGAGCGTGCTCAAGGTCGCCCAGCCAGGAAGCAGTCGAGACAGGGTGCTCACGCTCACTCGTGAAAACAGGACCCTTCTGGTTTGACTCAATATTGTACCTGCAGGGATGTAAGCAATGAATGAGCAAATGACCCTAATCAGACCCAATTTTTCTGATTCCAGAGTCGGTGCCCCTCCCCTTTAGGGTCCAGTGGGCTCCAAAGGGACCGCAAAGACAGAGAGAACAGGAAACCCTCCTTCTCGAACCCCAGCATCCAGCAGGTATCCGGTTAGCAGTGGCCCCGAAGGTTCTGCCTCTGCAACTTGTCCCAGGGATCTCTCTGCCAGGAAGACGGAGTCTGGCGGTTTCAACAAGTATCCAAGAGTAGCCTCCATTTATCTTGACTCACTGCCCATCTCCATCAGGGGAAATGTCTCTTGTCTGCTGGTAACTCCTGTCTTTCTCTTTCCCTTCAAAACAAAATTAGAGGCAGCTGGCGAGGGCATTAAGGCCCTCCCCAATTTCCGGTCCTCATCTGTCATGTCAGGGCCAGAGCTTTGTGACTGTAGCCCAGGAGCGAGGGTCTCTGCTGGGAGCAGTGGGTGGTGGGCAGGGGCTGGGAGGAAGCCCAATTCGGGGAGACAGGGAGGCTGGCCTCTCCATCACCAGGGGGTCAGGGCAGCTGCATTAGCGATTCAGCCCCAGCAGGGAGGCTTTGAACCAGGCTTGGCCCAGACAATGAGAAAAACAACCTGAATCCTGAGCAGAGAAATAGAGGCCCTGGGAAGCCTCCTGACTTTCCCATCAAAGGAGAAGCAATCAGGATAGATGCAAAATGATGCTGATTTCCATTGCAGTCACACCGTCTGGGCTCCTGGAGCCGAAAACAGCGAGGGCTACGGAGGCAGAGGCCCTGGGTTCAAATCTTCAGCTCTGTCACTTAGTAGCTGTGTGGCCTCAGGCAAGCTATTGAGCTTCCTTCAAACTCAGTTTGCCTGATGTCAAGTGAATCTGGCAGGAAGCAGATGGCACTCTCCGACTGACCAGGCACGGCCATTTGTGGACCCAGTGCAGGACCCCCGTTCAAACAGTATTAAGCATTTCAAGATGGGGCCTGGAAGGGACCTTGTACCAAGGTGGGGCAGGGTTCCATGAAACCACGGGAGTGGTGGGCCTCCCGGAGCTGCAACAGGTGTGAGTGTCCTGGAGAGGGCCAGAGCTGTCACCTTGCTGTAGGAGGAGGCCTTGGAACAGGAACAGAGCTCTTGGAGGAGGACCCAGCTGTGACCTGGGGGAAAGGTGGGAATCCGGAGTATTCCAGGACGGGGCACCAGCCACCACTGGGAGGCCTCCACAATCTTACCCCTCCTTCCACCCCGCAGGGAACGCTGCTGTGAGGCCCATGCTGTTAGCTCTAGGTAATTGTGCGGTCACTCCCGCCTACACCTTAGCAAAGTGTCATCTTGCCTGGGGCAAGTATCGTCCTGTGTAGAAAGCTTTCTGTGCCTCACTGCGGAGGCAGCTGCAGGCTACGTAATGGGGCAGCCAGCATCACCCGGGAACCCCCTTTCCCCTTCCAAGAAAGAAAGAGGCCCTGCCTCAGGCAGAGCTATGGGCCAAGGGCAGAGCCACACTGGATATTCCTCACATACTCCACACGCACTCCTGCCTCAGGGCCTTTGCACTTGCTCTTCCTTCTGTCTAGAAAGCTCTTCCTCTAGGGACCCACATGGCTGGTTCTTTCATCTCCTTCAAGTCGTTATGCAAAGCTATCTACTTGCTGGCTACCCTATTTGGAAAATTGCACCCCTGACACTTCCTATCCCTTCCTCTGCTTTGTTTTTCTCTACCACCATTCCATATATTTATTTTTCTTGCCTGTCGTCTGTCTCCCTTATTAGAATATAAGCTCCAAGAGGGTGAGGATGCTTGTTCATCTTTTTCACCGCTCTATTCACCGCATCTAGAATTGTGATTGACACATGACGGGTGCTCAAAAATGTTTGTTGAATGACTTGAAGGAGGGAACGTGAGAGATGGTGTCTTCCATTGCTTCATAACAAACCACCCAAAACTGAGAGGCTTAAAACAACAGCGATCACATGTTTGGCTCCTGACTCTGCATTTTGTGCGGTACTCAGGGAGTCAGCTCACTCTGCTGCATTCAGCAGCAGCTGGGGTGGCTCCAAGGTGGGGCTGGAATCATCTGCAAGCTCACTCATTTATATCTAGCAGCTGTCACTGACTGTCTTCTGTGACCTCGGGTGGGACCATGGGCCAAAACATGACACTGGCCTTCACGGGGAAGGGCTTGCCCCCACGTTGCCTTGTAGAAAAGTGACGCATGTGTGGTATGTGTCTGTCTACTCGAGAACATGGAAACCAGGGTTCTCTATGATGCCCAGGTTCTTTTCTTTAAATCACACCCCCTTTAAAGGAAGAGAAAGGCATTCCTGGTAGAAGGGAAACTGAGCCAAACCTTAAGGTCAGGAAAGAGTGTGGGGACCAGGGCCCCCTCAGATTCCTGGTCGCCTCTCCCTGCCGAGTTCCTGGTTCCTTTGGAAACAGTGCGGGACTCAGGAGAATCCATGCTGCCACGCGGGGAGGTTTCTCCTGCTGGGTTCTGAGCCCATCGGAGGCAGGGCACATGGTTCTGCTCCTGATTCTGCATAGACTCTGGCCAAGCACTGGACACCCGCCAGGGACAGCATAGCCGTGGTGATAGATGGAGGCGCTGGATTCCACGATCTAGCTTTCCCATTCTAAGCTTCGAGGAATCAGAAGCAGGATTCCCCAGGGAAGAGGGTTTAGTCTCAGGCCAGAGCACTTTGAGTCTTTTCCAAGAGGGCTTAGTTACAGATGGACTTGCTTTTAAGGTTGCGCCGTGTCTCCAGCCCAAAGGAAGGGTTGGGAGAATTTCTCAGCGAGGCACTATTGACATGAGCAAAATAAATGCTAATTGTTGTTTCAGGACACTAAGTTTTGGAGCTGTTTGTTACACAGCAAGAGATAACTGGAAATCTTGGTTCTGTCCCGTAACCCCCTCCAAGCCTCACCTTCCTTATCTGAATTGTGAGCCTTAAAGGACCCATCCAAGTGCCTGGCTTGGAGAAGGGACTCCACCATCAGCAGGTATTATTAGTAGAATTGCAAAGGAGTCCAGGTACAAAGCCAAAACACAGCCCTGTCTCCAGTACAGTTGGCGGGTAACACAGATATGAAACTAGAGCATGAATGGTACCTTCAGTCCTTCAGAGCTTCTTTCTGGAGCTCTTACGGCGGGCCTAAAGTAGGGCTAGAAGGAAGAACTGCAGGATGCACCAAGCAGGGGCAGAGACATCCCCAACACATGGTCCTGGCCCTCTTTTCTTTCTCCCCAGGGCTCTCGTTTCCGAGTCCCCCACAAGTACCTCTAACATTGCCTCCTGGGTGCTTCAAAGACCCTCACCTCAACGCATCCACATCCAACCTTATGCCCACACCCCCCCACCCACTCACCCAGGAGAGGTTCAGCTTGACCTTCTCCTATGCGCTCCAGCTAGAGAGGGGTCCTGTCCAGGGCCATGAGCCATAAACTGGCTGCCCTGCCTCTCCCTCCATCCCCTCCCCCCACATCCTAAACGTCACTGAGTCCTGAAGGTTTTGCTGCCTAAGTACCATTCAGACTGGTCCACTGCTCTCCGTCCCCACTGTCGTCCCCTTCCCATCATCTTCTGCATGAGTCATTGCCATGGTCCCCTAATGGCCCTCCCACCACCTTCCTTGTCCCCGTCCCACTACCACCATCACCACCTTTTCTCCACACAGCAAGAGCAAGCTTTTCAAAACACAATTCAAATCATGTTGTCTCTCTGCTTAAAAGTTTCTGCTGGTTTCCTAGGGCTCTCAGGACAAAGAATCATGCCCTGCCACCTATAATAGGCCTTGCAGGGTCTGGCCCCTGTCCTACCCACCTGCTCTACCTCAATCCCTCCTACCCTCGCCCTGCTTTCTGTGTTTCAGCCGCACTGGCTTCTTTCCGTTTCCCAAACTTGTTGTGCTCCCTCCTGTCACAGGACCTTTGCACATGCTGTTCCCTTACCCTGGAATGCTCTCCCACTCACCTACCTCCAACACATACTTTTAAGAAGCCTTCCCTGCTCTCTCTGACCAGATCAATTCCTCTCTACCCAGCCCCACTGGTACCAACTGGTGTCTCTCCTTCATGAGACTAATCTCCATTTAATTTTGCATTCTGTTTTGCAGACATTTGCTGGACACCTTCCTTCCACACACACTGGACTTTAAGCTTTTCAAGACTGTTGCTGGTTTTTTTTTTCTTCACCATTACAACCCAAGATGCTAATGCAGTGCCCTCCCTGGCATATAGTAAGCACTTGACAAGTATTTGTTGAATGAACAACAAAAGTGGAGGAGGTGGTGCTGACAGGCATAACAGTGAATGGTCCCCAAAAGTTGGTCCTTGAAGCATGAATAGATTCTGTATCGATGGAGACATCTGGAAGGGCATGCTAAGTGTATGAAGCTGAATAAAAGAAGTAGGTACAATGTGTGTGTGCGCGTGCACATGTTGAGACAAAGCCCAGGCCAGTGGAGGAGCAGGTTAGGAAAAAGTGGGACACCAGGGCAGGTAGATTACCGAGCGTCTTGAAGCCAGACAGGGGGGCTGGTGTGTGAAAAGCTGGAGAGATTTCAGAGCAGAATGGTGAGTCCATGCAGGCAGGCGGCAGGAAGACAGGAAGCAGTCTCCTAGAGTAGGGATGGGCGTAGGAGTGGGGATGGCTGGGAGGCCAGTTAGGAGGCTGGTCAGTGCGCAGGATGCTCTTGTGACAACCTGTGATGAGGGCAGTACGCGTGGAAAGGCCAAGGTGGATAAGGGGATGCTAAGAAAGCCATCCACCAGCCTGGTGACCGCTGTCTGCAGAGGACCTCAGCACGGGAAGGGCCCTCCTCCACCCTGGAGTGTAAGAAGGAGCCAGGCTGTCGGACACAGGGAGGAGCCGTAGAGCAAAAGGTACCAGCGTGATTACCAGCCTCTCGTCCCTGTGTGCTCTGGGCTCCATGTTGTGACCCCTTCTGACCAAGCAGATCAATATGAGGACTGGTGCAAGGGACAGAGGACAAGGTTAGCTGCCTGCACAGAACACACCAACAACCCAATAGAGCAGGGCTGCCTGGGTGACTTATTGCTTATTAATAATATAAATATGTAAATGTTTCGAGGGCCATATCGATCCCGACATGTGAACCATCCATCATGAGGGTGAGGAACAGGGTGTTATAAATATCAAATGATAAGTCTGCAGCCTAAGACGTATCCATATAGGCGGGCTCAGGCAGGGAGAGGCCCCGAGGCCATTTTACCAAGGAGAGCAACTCCCAACAAACCCCACCCAGTGAGTGGGGTCAGGAGCGGAAGGGAGGTAGAGCGTCCCCCAGAGGAAAAGGCGATGCACGTGTACAGGGATTCTAGGACAAAATCCTCCCCTTTTGTCCTTCTCTGTAAGCAGGAAAAGCAGGTATCAGAGCTCTTGAAATCTCTTACTTGGGGGTCTGCAAGTCTGGAGAAACGCCCATCCAGATGTGACGAGGGTCCCCATCTCCAGTTATCCCCAGGTGACAGAGCTTAGAGGTCAAGGACTCGGGCTTGGAGTCGGGCTTGGGGTCAAGTCCTGCCCCCACTGTTTACGGTCGCCAGCCTGGTGACCGCTGTCTGCAGAGGACCTCAGCACGGAAAGGGCCCTCCTCCACCCTGGAGTGTAAGAAGGAGCCAGGCTGTCGGACACAGGGAGGCCGTAGAGCAAAAGGTACCAGCGTGATTACCAGCCTCTCATCCCCGTGTGCTCTGGGCTCCATGTTGTGTCCCCTTCTGACCAAGCAGATCAATGTCTTTACCAGCTTTGTACATGTCACAAGTTGAACTGGGCACACAGGACAGGGAGCTGGGGAAATCCGTGAAGCACGCACGGTCTCTGCCTTCAGGAATTTCAAGCCAGAGGTTAGGAGATGAATGAACACCTAACAAGTGCCATGAGAGAGGGGTTCAGGGTCCTGGGGTCTTAAAGGAGAGTGAGGCTATGTGCAGCGGAGGGGGCGTCAGAGGGAGAGGAAGTGGGAATGGGCAACAGGAAGGCGGAGTGAATATGAGCTCAGGGGCCGTGCCCCAGGCACAGTGGGAGCTGGCAGGGAAACGCTGGTTCCCTGTCGCCCCCGGCTGCTATGAATGAGTACCATGCCCCCAACCACAGCGGAGCCAGGAGTGACCCTCCAGGAGAGGCCCAGCCAGAGACTCAGGAGACCCAAGTCCACCTCTGTCCACACAGCACTTACTACAGGTATCAGAGTCCCAGTGCTGCTCAGCTTCTGGGAGCCTGTCCCCAGATCAGGCCCCCTGGAGGACACTTGGCATGTGCAGGAAAGGCTTAGCTCTCAGGGCCAGGCTTACGGTGAAGGCCAGTCAGGTGAGTTACGCCAGATCCTGTCTTTATGTAAATTTTGGTATTTTGTTCATCATGGATTTTTTTTAATTAATTTTGGCTTTAAAACAATTGCATTAAAGTACTATTTTGATTACTGACTTTTTGGCATACCCTTAAATTTTGTGCCCAAGGTGATGCCTCGCCTGCCTCACCCTAATCCCAGCCCTACTAGTGACTGCCTTTTTCCAAATTATTTCCCGTCCTCATCATCTCTCCTCCATCCCATTTCCAACTGGCTCCAACTCACCTCAGCTGCCTTCCCAGGTTTCTGTCTTTGGTTTTATTTTCTGGAGCCTGATTCCATCATCTCTCCTCCCCACCAGAAGACCCCATGGTCTCCAGGACCCACCTTGGTGGTGTGAGAAGGGGGGGGTGGGCCGATCCCACCATCCGGCATCACCACTAGAGGCAGAGTCTGGCCCCACCGTCAGCCCCTGGCTGTGTGCTTTCACGTGGATACCTGGTTTCTCTTCACCAGACCCTGAGCAGTAGCCCAGAGAGGTTATGGGGTGTACCCAAGGTCACCCAGCAGTTGGTCAATCAAAGGTGGNCCGGCCACTGCCCCTTAGCGGAGGACTGAGCCCAGCTCCATGTAGCCACTTCTTCAGGCTTCTAGGGTCCCATAACCCCAACCTCTCCCCTTTGTTCTGCCAGTCCTGGAAGTAACAGCTTCTTTCTGCAGTTATCATATCCATGCTATTTCAAGGCTCTCTTTTCGCGTTTTTAGTCTCCCAGTGCATGTTTAGCCCATTCTCTGCATTAAATTCTCTCTGTTAAAATAACTGATGCAGTTTCTAGTTTCCTGACCAGACCTGGACTGATACAAGCAGGCAATTGTCATTTTTTATTATAAGCCTCCTATTTAATTGCAATTTTTTTAAAACTCTGAACATGTCCTACTTCTCATTAGTCCCACAATTCTGTGATGTAACCGTTATGAAGAACAGCAGCGGAGTGCTGCAGGACCATCTAGAAGAAAAGCCTCCTTCCGTGGCTCATGGAAGACTTCCTGGAAGAAGTGACATCTAAGCTGAATTTGAATAATTAATTGGGATTAGCCAGGCAGAGAGTGTGAGAGAGTGAACCAGGCATAGAGAATGACTAACAAGCACAAAGGGAAGGAGGCCGTAAGACCTCATTTCACACTCCAGGGAGAATTTGGCTGAGAATAGTGTCAAGACCTGAGGCCGGAGGGGTGAGAGGCCAGACCAAGAAGAACCTGTAACCTTGGTGAGGAGTTGGGACATTTTCCTGACAACTATACAGATCGTTGGGGAGTTTTCAAAAAAGGATTCTATTTGCTGGCAGCAGGCACCCCAATACCTGTATGCTGACCTTGAGCACACTGGCCCTTGCTCTTAGTCAAGTGACATCTTCCCCAGGAACTTGCCCAAATTTCAAAGCCCCCTGTCTCCCCAAGCATCTCCTCAGAACATATCTGCGTTGCGTCTATTCCCCTCGGAAACCTTGTGAGGGCACTAGTTAGTGTGACTAAGTCACACTGAAGTGTTAGCAAACGAAATGGTTTTCCGTCCTCAGGGTGTTTTCATTTTAATAGAGACTCAGTTGACAAATATTTACTGAACGGTCCACTACATGCAAGAAACTATGTAAAACTCTAAGGGGGAGTCCAGGCGTGACCGAAATAAATCAGTCTCTAGTGTTCGAACTTTAGGTTCATAGGGAACCTATTGTAGGCAGCAGATAAGTTTTCTTATCTCTAGTTAAACCACATAAGCATTCATCTTGATCTGCCCCGGGGTGCCCCAGCTCCCCTCACCCCCCTTCCCTTCCGTGGAGATGAGCAGAGGCTGTTAACCATCAGCATCCTAAGTGGTGTGGAGTGGCCGCCGTGGGAGCGCAGGGGCCAAGCTCTGCTTCATTTCCCGCGCCATGCACTGGCGTTCCATCTCGCATTCTTGGCCACCCTCTGCCTGCTCTTACATCACTCAGTCTCCATGACCTCCACCCAGGCACGCTGACTGAGGGCCTCCTGGACACCTGGAACTGTGCCAGGTCTGAAGGACATGGCAACAGGGGCATGGAAGGGTGACCGCCGAAGAGGAATGGTGACAGCCTGCACCTCAGCTCAGTGTCGGATGGACTCTCCTTTGAAAAGTGGGGCCTGGCAGCCCGGCTGGCCCCTTTCCTCGCCCGNAGCTGAGCTGCCGCTGAGCTGCCAACAGGTGACAGGATGGCTCAGCTAACAAAAACAAAAGATTTGATTTTGTTTAACTCAGCATTTCCCAAACTTATTAGCCACGAAAGTCTTTTTTCACAGAGATCTCCCTGGGCCAGTGTTCTCGCTTAGACTCTTCAGGAAACGCTGACCCGTTTTCAGCTTGAGGGTTTTCTGGCCAGGTCCAGGGGAGCCCTGCTCAGATTATACCTGAGCCTTGACCTCTGCCCTTCACTCCCGGGTCCAGCTGAGTGAACAGGGCTGGCAGAGGAATGACGAGGGGGGTGGGGCTTGAGGAGAAGCCCAGGGCAGGCTTTCACGTTCTGCATGAACTATTTCTCTGTTGTTTGATTGTGTCACTCTGGGCACTAATTATTTTGGTGAGAAGGGAAGGAGGGAGGAGAAAAGGAACAGAGGGAGGGGGAAAATGTTGCCCGCGCCTACTCTTCGTCCTCTTAAACTACAGCAAACCTGGAAACGTCAGGAGGAAGAGGTGATTCTGCAGATATCTGCCCTGCCTGATGCCTTTCCGTCTTCCGCACTCAGCCTTCCCCAGGCCCCGCCCCCCGCCAGGACTCCACCCCCCAGCCCACCCGAGAAGCACACACTGAAATCCACGTCTGACACAGCTGTGCCTCTGCCCTGTACCTCAGCCACGCAGACTTTCACAACCAGCCATCTCTTTATTCAATTCCCCTATCTCCCCCAGAAAGAGAGGGAGCCAGGTGGGGCTCCTGTGAGCACCGCCCCCCAGGCCTGGGCACCATTAGTTTTCAGCATCTTCATGGTCATGGGCCCTCTTCATGCCAGTTTGATTTTATTATTATGCCAACACACTTGCTTAATTCTCTGCTGTCTTTCTTCTGCACTGTTGATTTACACTGTTAGTGTTTTAATTATACAATTCAGCACTCCTTAAAACATGAAAAACTGCTCAACTTTTCAAGCAATTAAAAGGCAGCAGAGTATATCAGCAGACCCGAGATGAGATAAGTAAATCAAGCAATTAAAAAACTCATTTGGTGAAAATGTAGCAACCCACCTAAAATGAGTGAGGTTTCCTGGGCCCTCCTGACAAGAACTTCAGAGACAGGCGTCTCCTCCATTTCACCTTCCTCCCGGGCGCACTAGCTCAGGCGTCACCTTCCCCTGGGTCCCTCTGCTGAACTGGCGGCTTGGATGACCTCATCCCCGCCAAGGGGCCTGTGCTAAGAGGGGCTGAGTGGAAAGAGCCAGGATTGGGCAGCCCGGCCACTGAGCAGCTCGTAAACTTGGCCATGTTAGTCCCTTCTCGCCTTCAGCTTCCTATCTGCAAATGGGGCTGTATCACTGCTTTGGTGTTTTGTTTTGGTTTTGGTAAAATACACATAGCATACGTTTTACCACCTTAACCATTTTTAAGCACACAGTTCCGTGGTGTTAAGTGCATTCATATTGTCATGCAACCATCACCACCATCCATCTCTAGGACTCTTCATCTTACAAAACTGAAACTCTATCCATGAAACACTAACTCTCCGATCCCCACTTCCTGTATCGCTGGTTTCCAACTGTCCTTCGGGAGACCCGGGTTGCATCACAGCCCCGACAGCCTGCCTGGGAAGTGGGTGGTGGACGGAAGAATGAACAAGTCAGGCTCTATTTTAATACAAGCAGCAAGCAGCTCTCTTTTGATCTGTTTAAGCCACTGGGCTTCTGGGTTAGGTTTCGTTTGAGTAAAAAAACTCTGCCGATTATTTTCTGAAGTCTGAGAACAACTGGACGAGATGGTCTTAAAGGCCTTCTGGATTGGCAAGAGGCAGGATAAGGGGCTTGAGTTTCTCTAGAAAGTTCTGCCTACCAGCAAGGAGAATTGGGGACCTGCTTCTCTGAGTCCAGAGCAAGACAGAAAGAGCCCCCCCAGAAAGGGCTAGGCGTACCCCGGGAACCCACCCTCCCCCACGGTCTTTGCCTATTCCCTTCCCTCTGCACACTTGGCATCGTGATTCTAGGCTCCATGAGACCCACAGAACCAGCGGCTTTCCCTGCACTCTGAAAGTGAGGGTGGGCATGAGGTAGGAGCGAGGATAGGAGGTGATCAGACCACTCATCCATCATGCTGGGAGCTGGAAAGGCCAGAGGGGCCACCCGGCGCCTGCTCAGTGGCCAGGCTATCTGGGAGAAGAATATTGACCAGGGTAGTGGGTGAGGGTAGTGGGTGGGGGCAGTGGGGGACCTGGGGCTGGCACTGAAGGAGATGGAGAGGCCAGGGGAGTCTGCCTCTATCCACAGCATCTGGTTCGGGGCTAAACCTCCCTGGCTGGGCATGTTCCCCCATCCTTCATCTGCCAGCTGACAGGATCATAATTGCTGAGTGGCAGTGCCCGGAATCTCAACCAGGATGGTCGCCAAAGAAAGAGGCGAGGCCAGTGATTCGAGCATTTGACTCTACAACCAGAGTTCAGGATTCCTACAAGAGACCAANCATCCCAGTGGTTGCTCTATAGGACTCTATGCAAAATGACCATGGTGATGGAGTTTACATGTGGGCTTAACAGTAAGGAGTGCCTCTCCCCAAGTCCACCTGGCCACCACCTTTGCTGAGTGCCCAAGCTGATAACAACAGAGACCAATGCTGAGCCCTCAATATAGCACTATGGTGGCCTAGGAGAGTCAGCCAGACACCTGTTGGCAGCTTCATTATACCAAAGGGGCAGCAATTTGCTCTCCCTAGAATAATATCTAGTCTGTATCTAAGTTTGCCTTCCCTGCCTATAAAGTTTCTGCCAGCCCTACCATCCATGAACTCAGAAAGAGTCTTATCCACCATCATGATACCCACATAACAATGCTTTGAGAAGTAAGGCTTTGGGCCTGTGCCCATAGTAATCAATGGTGTTCCCATACACCTCATCGCCCAGAAGCAGTTGGTCTGATAAAACAGGGAAATGGCCTACCGAAAACTCAGTTATGATGCCAGTAGGACAACAATATCCCAAAAGGGTGGTTTTACGGGGTGCAGTACACGCTGTGATTTAACATACGGCAATACCTTCCCTGGAATACACAGGCCTGGGGGGACAAGGGTGGAAGTGGGAGTCACTCCTGTCACTGGTTTATCTAACAGCTCTCAGAGACTTGTTGTATCCCATCCCCTCAACTTCAAACTCGGCTGGTTTCAAGGTCTCAGGAACCAAGAAAGGAAGGTTTCCGCCAGAGACTCGGTAATGGTTCCACTGGAAAGGGAGGCTGAGGCTGGCATTTGGTCATTTAAGGCTTTTTATGCCACTGAATAAACAGGCAAAGAAGAGAGCACCCTCCTAATTACCAAGGAGAAACTAGGCTGGTGCTACATGAGAGGGAGCCCAGGAAATTCTCTGGTGAACCATTTAGTACTTCCATGCCCAAGAGAAGTGTTATGAATACAGGATGGGAAGCGGGAGAAGGAAGTGAAAAATACCAACTATCACCTCACAGAAACAAGAACTATTAAAACCATGACTATTTTCTTCCTTGCTTGTTATGTATATGTACATGTATGTATTTATGTGTATGAACTAATTTCTCTTCTCTCTCCTTCCCCTTTTGATTTCATATAAGGAAGGCAGTGGTTAACTTCATAATTTGGTCTTTATGTTATACAATATGCAGGTGGGACTGTGACTAAAATTGAGAAGTGATCAACATCACCCAGAAATGGGTACTGTGACTGTCACTCAAATATGGATATAAGGGGCTGCTGGGATGTTGCCTACTCTTTGTGAGAACAAGGTGATGGTTTTTGTACAAAGAGAGTTGCACCTTGCATGGTAAAAGCATAAAACTATTGCTATTATCATCAGGTGGCGTTCAGATATGTGTAGAAAGTCGTGTACGGATGCCGAGTAGCCAAAGGGGTGGACTGTGTCGGTTATTATTATCTCTCAACTCCAAGTCCATCCTTCTAAGCTCTGTTTTGTGATGCTGGGGCTGGGATTCTGCAAATCACATTTCTCNGAGCACCAGTGGCCTGTGGCTGTGAGCAGACTCTTGTACTGGTTTTCCTTCTTCCCCATTTCACTCCGTCTCCCTCACACTCACTCAAGAATCACATTCCTGGGGTCGGCTGAGTGGCATGTTGGTTAAGAGCTGACTTGGGACACCAGCTCTGAGCAGCAGGCCCCGGTTCGGATCCCACATGAGGGCCAGTGTCACTGCCCTCTACAGCTAAGATGGTGAACAACAGCTCGACCTAGAGTTGGGCTGCCGTGAGTTGCCGGCAACAGCGTGAGCGGACAGCAGCTGGTGTGAGCTGCCAAGAGCCGCCATGAGTGGCCATCCAGAGGCTGGCAACCGATCTGCCTCACCTGAAAGGAGCGCAATGATAATACCAACATGGACCAGTGAAGCAACATCCTCTACAACTAGACTGAAGAACATGAGGACAGCAACTTGTCTGTTCCCCTTCCCTGATTCCCCAGCTCTGTTCCCATCCCCCAATTCCCCAATTAAAAAAAAAAAAAAAAAGAATCACACTCCCAATAAACAATCTGCTCCCGAGCCCTGTCAGGAGGATGGGAGGAGCGAGAAGCGCATTCCAGGCAGTGCAGTGGGTGGGGACACAGTGGGGGCAGAGACCAGAGGGGTGGGTGACAATGGGTGTGTCTGCGGCCACAGACAGTAAGAGCAGAGGCCTGTGGGCAAGGAAGAGAGTAGCCCGAGAAGAGGGAAGGGAGGTGGCAGGGACCAACCCGCACAGGCCCTTCTGCACGAGGCCAGAGTTGGGACGTCATCCAGAGAAAGTGGGAAGTCATCATAGGGCTGAGTCAGGAGAATTCACATGACCAAAGTTGTCGTTTGGTCAAGACCAAAAGGAAGACCGCCGCGTGCGTTCTTTCCATTTAGTCTCTGTCTCTGGGTGTCTTGCACCCACCCTTTCTTGTTTTCTTTCTGAACCTGGCTCTCTCCCACTGTTCACGGCCTCTCTGCTTCTGTGCCGTCCCTCCCTCTTCTCTCTGTGCTCCCCCCAATCTCTCAGCCCTCTCGCTGCGCCTCCCCAGCCTTCACCCTCCGTTAACAAGACAATGACGAGTGGAGCAATAATGCAAGGCAGTGGAGTACGGTGACCGTATTTTTCTAAGTCTGCTCAGGACAGAGGGCTGAGAAATTCAACTGCACTTGCAGGGGTGAGGGGGCAATGTTTGAAATCGGGGCTGTTGGGAGAGTTCTCAGGTAAATGTTTGATATGGCTGTGTGATCTGGATGCAGGGGTCAGATAAAGAAGAAACCACTCTCCTTGGGGTGTGCCAAGGATTCAGAGAGAAGCAGTGTGGGGAGGGATCGCAGCCAGCACTCCTGGCTTCTCCAAGGTCCACCACCACTCGCTGAAGGACCACCAGCAAGTTACTTACCCTCTCTGAAACTCAGTTTCTTTATTGGGAAAAATAAGGCGATAATACAAAATTCGCTAGGATTCGTGGTCACAAGTTACAGAAACACACCAAACTAGTTGAAAACAAAGAGGGGAATGTACTCTCATAGAACACAAGGAGGAAGATTTGAGCAGGCTTCCAGAAAGAATAGAAAGGCTAGGACTCATGTCTCCAGACAAGCATTTTTCTCCTTCCCAGCCAGGTTGGGGAAAGCCAGGACATGGAGAGAGTTCCTGGGNCCACCATTTTCTCTTCAACCTCTGTCACTTCCCTTTAACAACACCTGAGGGACCAGCCAATCAGGCTCGGAAACCTGCCCTTCCAGGTATGATGATTTGCCCGTAGTGTCTCTCCCCTCTGGGTCTTTTCCAGGAGAACAAGTTTCCCACAGCCACCAAGTCAGGCTTTGCTGTCTGCAGTGGGAAGTAGGCATGGGACACAGCCATGAAAAATGAGGGGGGAAAGGCACACACAGACATCCAGCTTTTATGATCACTTCCAGCCCCTGTGGCTTCACCTCTGTCCATGAATGGAGCCAGATCTCTCTAGGGCCACCTTCTGCTGAGCCACAGCCCACTCCAGTTCCAGGCCGCATCCATCTCATGGACACACGAACCCCTGCCCCATCCCTTTCCTGGGTCCACAGAATGTCCCCAACCTGGGCCCACACTCTCCTGAAGATTGCTCCCCTGAGCAATTTCTGTTCCAAACAGTTTCTGCTGGTTGCACTTTGTAATTCCAGAACCTCCATTAATCATTCTTAAGCTCTTGAATGCAATATTTTCCCTTAGAACTGAAATTTCTTCACAACTCTGTACCCTCCTGCCATCTCCAATTACCCACTCTCATCAGTCATTAACAGAGAGCATTAGCATATCTATAACTTCTATATACCTTGATTAATCTGGCTTGGAGTTTTCTCCCAATCACTGTAATTGGCTGAGGAGTGACCGGGGTGGCGGTGGGGGTGGGGAGAGCAGGCGCCTCACCCAGACTCAGGGTTAAAATGTTAGCACCGAAATAGAGTCCTGGTGTTATTGAATCCAACTCTTTCTTTCTTGCAGATAAGGAAACTGAGGCCCTGAGAGATGAAGTAACACCCCCACCCACCCAACCACCCCTGGGAGCATGTCCTCAGCTGTGTTTCCTAGGAACTAGTTGCCAGAAATGCTCTGCAAAAAGTAAAAGCGGGGAGGGGAGCAGGGCTGGGGGTGCACAGAGCTCAGCGGATCTGCTATTAAATAAATTTTGGAAAGCCTAAATATTACGTCTCTCACATAATTACTGGATAGTCACAATGCACAGTAGCGTATTAAAGGCTTTTGAGAAGTCTCACAGTAAAGAAACCTGTTAACTTTGTTTAATTCTAAACTCCCTTAAGCATTATCTCTTCTCTAGACCAACTATATTAGTTATGTATTGATGTGTAAAAAAAAAATTATCCCAAAATGAAGTAGCTTAAAACAACAAACATATATTATCTCACATAATAATGAGAGGCAGAAATCTGGTTTAGCTAGGTGATTCTGGCTCAGGGCCTCTCACAAAGTTACAGTCACGATGTCACCTGGGGCTGCCATCATCTGAAGGCTGGACTGGGGCTGGAGGATCTGCTGCCAAGACGGGTCACTCACGTGAGCTGGTTGTTGGCTGAAGGCCTCAGTTCCTCATGACGTGGGCCTCTCCATACGGCTGCTTGTGTGTCCTTGTGACATGGCAACTGGCTTTTCTCAGTAAGTCATCTGAGAGAGACAGAAAGACAGATGGAAGCTTCAGTATCTTTGGTGACATATCCTTGCAAGTCACACACCATCATTCCCTGTTGGTTACACAAGTCATTCATATTCGGAGTGAGAGGGACTAAACAGCGGTGTGAATACCAGAAGGTGGGACTCATTGGTGTCCATCTTGGAGGCTGGCTACCACACCTCCAACCAACTCTACACATCTTGAGAACCACTAACCCAGAACCTACAGGATGGGAATTAAAATGGAACTGAGAAAGATGTGACTATCCCAGACCCTCAACTTGATGTAATGAAGAGGAGATGCCACAGTTGTGATATAATTAAATGCCTTTTTTTCTAATGAACCTATAGAAAGCAGGAAAAGAGAAAGAAAAGCACAAAACAAGTGAGACAAGTATAAAACAACTAGTGGGTGCGGTGGATAGACTTCTAAATGGCCCCCAATAACCCCCACTTGCTGGCATTCACACCTTTGTGTAAGAACCCCCCCCCCATCTTGAGTGTAGACAAGACCTGTGACTTGCAAAATGATGGGCTGTCCCTGCCATGATTATCTTACATAAGATCGTAACTTCCATCCTGTTAGCAGGCTCTCTCAGATTGTAAGCTCTGCTGGGGAGAAGCTCACATGGCAAGGGACTGGGGGCAGCCTCTGGCCAACAGTCACAAGAAACCGAGGTCCTCACCCCAACAGTGTGCAATGAACTGAATCCTGCCGGCGACGTTGGAAGTGGGTCCTTTCCCAGTTGGGCTTTCAGATGAGACTCCAGCCCTGGCTAACACCTTGACTGAAGCCTTGTGAGAGATCGTAAAGCAGAGGACCTAGCTAAGCCATCGCCAGATTCCTGGCCACAAAGACTGTAAGAACACATGTGTGTTGTTTAACCACCGAAATGTGTGGCGCTCGGCTATGTGGAGTTTTCCTCTACAAAATCAGGCAATAACTAGACACGGACCCTATTTTGCATCGTTCATTCCTTTACTCGCCCTGCTTTTGCCCAACCAACTTCCTTTTTATGTCACAGACATATCAAGCTCATACCCCCTTGGGGACTTTGTCTTTGCGTGTTCCTCCATTGCCAGAGTTAGTCCCCAGGTCTTTGCATGACTGTGTTCCTGAGAGAGGCTCCATCAATCAGAATCGTAACAGAAAAGAGACAGCACAGTCCAACGGGGTAATTGGAGGCCAGTTCAACGAAAGGATTATTTACAAACCTAGGACCAGGGTGTAGGAAAACCACCTGGTATAACACAATGTCTGGAGCTTATGCCACCTGGGAGGCAAGGAGATGGAGCCGTTTCCAGAATGTGCTGAGCTGTTGGGGTAGGAGCCAGGGAATAAACGCAGCTTTACTCTCTCTCCAGCCTGTGTCGGTGCTCCTGGTTGGCACATTCAATCACAGCTCAGAGGACAAAGGAGCCCTTTGCTGCAGGTCAGCCCCCTGCACACAGAGGGAGAGAGAATCTGGGGGCGCAAACAGAAAACCCAGCACAGACACTGTGCCTGGCTTCCCACCTGAACAGTCATTCTGTCACATGCCCTTTCTACTTTCTTCTTAGAGCACATCACTACCAAACTCATCTTGCTCGCTTATTTGATTACTTGCTTGTTGCCAAGCTCCCCTGCTCTGACGGGAAGCTCCAGGAGCACAGGGACTGACTGACTTATTGCTGTGTCCCCAGAGCCTAGAACAGAGCTTCTATTAAAACGGATGCAGTGCACTCCCACAACCACTTGGGAGAAAAGAAATGGGTGGGTACGTAGGGCACTACCGCCCCCACCAGGCTGGGCTACCCTTGCAGGCAGCAACATTCTCTCCATCATTTGGTTTTGTGTGTGTGCGTGTGTTTTTTAAACGAATAGACTTTCTTTGTTCAAAGCAGTTTTAGGCTTACAGAAAAATGGATCAAAAGTACAGAGTGTTCCCAAATACTTTTTCCATCCAACCCCCACCCCAGTCTTTCATATCGTTTATATTTTGCATCCGTGTGGCACACTTGTTGCAATTGACGAACCAGTATTGATGCTTTATTATTAACTAACATCTATGGTCTACATTGGGGCTCACTCTTGTGACAAAGGCATAATGACAGGTTTTCGTATCATACAGAATAGTTTCACTGCCCAAACTTCCTCCGTTCTCCACCTATTCATCCTTCTCTCTCCCCCCAAACCCCTGACAACTGATGGCTTTTTTTCCCACTATCTCCATCTTCAGAATATCATGTAGATGGAATCATACAGTATCTCTGTTATTTTGGGTCCCTGTGGCCGGGCGGTTCAGAGGACCTGCAAATATTTCCCAAATACACAAATGAACGATGAAAGGACTTAGAGGCGCCCACATTCTACGGGGCTTTGAGTACGTCAGGAAGGAGTAAGGCAAGGTCCCTTCCCTAGCGGGGGTAAGAAACCTTCATTGTATTCCCCTTTTTGCCCTCCCCTCCCCCAGCCTCACTTGTGTTCCTCATCCCCTTTAAATTATACAGAGATTTTCTCATATGAAAGCTAATTTAGGCGCCATAACGGAGACTATATTTAATGTAAATGGAAGAAGTAAGAACAGAAGGATTTATGGTCATAATAACCTGCTTGTAATAACACTGAGTGGGTCACCTGCTTAAGATACAGTGGATTAAAAAGAAAGGGAATTTACCTCCCCAAAGAACACGCCGTCTCCAGAAAGCTGCCAGAGCACCAAGCCATGATCTTATTAAATCCCATAGATCTTACTACGTTTTCCTATGGGAAGAGGGCTACTTCTTTCCTTGCTTCGTACAGAGCCAAAGTGAGACCGGATACAGAAACGGCCTGACGTCAGGGCCTATTTGAGTGGAGGGCCCCGTCTGCACAGAGCTGATGGGTGCAGCATCGAGTCCTAGCGGTGGAAGGGAGATTCCTGGTCCGAGGAGCATGGGAGAGAAGGAAGCAGGAAGCAGAAAACAGGAAGCCGTCCCTTCTGAGGGCTGGCTCTGTCATCACTGATTCAACCCTGCCCAGGCGTAGAACTGAAGCTGAAATACGAAAAGGGCGATTTCGGAAAGTTGAGGAGCAACAGATGCCGTGCCCCAGACGGTGGTGAGCAGTAGCAAGAGGCTTTGGTTAATCAGCGAGCGCTGCACGTTTAAGAAGACTTGGGTTCAAATCCCGGCCCCATACTCCCGGCCTGCGTCCTGTTGAGCAAATTGCAACACTTGTTTCACCTGTTCCCAGCACTGAGTCGGTTCTCAGTCCAGCCTCCTTCCCCTTAGGAAACTGGCCCAAGATCAGAGTTGCCCTAGCCTGGAGGAGGGCAGCCTCCTTGCTGCTGGCCAGAGTCAGAGCCTGGATGCCTCCCCAGCAATGGTGGCACCGGTAGAGCCCCTCCTTGCTTCATAAGGACCCTAGGCCCTCACCGTCCCCCCACCCCACGTTGGAAGAGCAGGGGCGGATACAGAACCCTGGCTGCTGTTAGCCTGAGCTCTGCAGCTGGTTGCCCCAGCCCCAGCCCCAGCCCCCTCCCTCCACCGCCCTCCCCTCCCCACCTCCTTTCTGTGTTAATGGTTTGTTAGGAAACGGGAATCTGGAGAGGATCGTTAATGCAGTGAACAGAGATATTGCACAAAAGGATATGGCAGCTTCCCTAGTGCATTGCGGCTTTTTTAATGTGTTTGCATGAAATCACCCCACTATGAGACTGTCCTCATGGGAAAAGATGGGGGAAGGGGCACCATGCCCGGGGATGAAGGCAAAGCCATGTGTGCCGAAGGAAAGGTGTGGCTTCCAAGAGTCCCCAAGAACCCAGCCTGGGACTCATTAAATGCCCATGTCTCCATCTGAGGTCTCAAACAAAGGTGGATGCTGTGACATCCTGGATAGGAGACAAGTCATCTCCTCGCGGGGAGGGACCTGAAACTGCATTCCTTTCCCAGGGGATCTGAATGAACAGGGCCTGGGGCTGGGGACAGGAGGTATCCCTTGCCCTGGCAAAAACAAAGCATGGGCCAGCCGGAAGCCGCACGTCCTCCAAGTCTTTGCTCCCTATCTCACCTTCCCAGCGATTCCTCCCCTGAACCAGAACCTAGTTAATCCATAACCTACCCACCCCCATCTCCACCCAGTCGTCCCATTCCTCTTAGTTCCTGCTCTTTCTTTTTATCAGTAGCACTTACAGCCTTCTGACATACCACTAACTTACTAAGGTATTATAATCATTATTATGTTCAGCTCCCCGCTGGAATGTAAGCCCCGCGAGGGCAGCGACTGTTATCTGTTTTGTTCATTGATATGTCCCACACGACTAGAACTGTTGCTGGTAGTAGATGCTCATTACGCGCTTCTCAAATAATGCATAAATTGGGCCCCTAAGAAAGGAGGTGGGCTGTGTTCCCACGTCATTTAGTCCCACTCCATGTGCTGTTCCCACATCTTCTGGAAATTTCCACCCAGGCACAGAGCAACCCAAACCTAAACCTTATCCCCTAACCTATACACGGACGGGAGCACATCTTGGGGGAAATTACAGGTATCACTTTATTTTTCAGGGGAAAAAATAAACATGGAAAACATCTGCAATTACAGCACAAGGCTCTTCCTAAAAACAGGTGGAAAACCTGAGACAAACCCATTGTTTTGCTTAGTTTGAAATTCTGCTCTCCTCAAAGGGTGATTGTGGGCACCCACACACTCAGAGGCCCTCTCAGGGTGCCTGCAGCTCCAGGGTGACCCTGCAAGAGGTGAGGCAGGCGGCCCAGCCCAGCTACCGCATTCCACTGACTGGTGCCCAGTGTCTCCTCCAGCAGGTTTCTCATTATCCCAGATTTCTTTGCACTTGTGAATTGCAATTAACATTAGCCTTGGAAGCTCTCCTTTTCATTAGGGTTTCCTAATGAAGCCACCATCCCCAGCCTCCACAGCACCCGCCTGGTGCCGTGGGAATTGCTTTCTATCTGGGCTCTCGGGCTGTGACAGGGTTCCTGCTGGAGCCACAGAAAATGCTCCAGAACTCCAACGACCCAGTCACATGGACAGGACATCACACGTTTCCATGCTTGTCCAGGCCGGAGTGTCCCCTTCCTCCACAGTCCTGCCTGGTCCAACGTCAGGTGGCCAGGTCGTGGGTCAGTCTCTGACCCCACTGAGCTCAGGTCACTGCCATATCCCCTCTTCTTCACCCTACCCCAAAACGGAAGAGGCAGGTAAGGTCACCCTGTTTGCCCCGTTGTCTGCTCGAAGCTCCCAGCCAGGAGCGAGACCTGACCTGGGACCTCAAAACCTTATTTTCATATTCCCCTTGGGGGCCCTCTGAAAGGTAGGTGTCTCATCCTGGGTTCTCCCAAAAGCCGAGCATGAGATGAAGACGTACGGTGGGGGGAGGTTATTTGGGAGGTGACCCCAAGGAGCAGGAATGGAAGAACCACGAAGATGAAACAGGGACAAAAGAAAGCCCATACAAGGCGTGCTACTGAGACCGCCACCCTGAGCAGCTGCACGTGTTTCCTCCAGGACCTCCTGACAATAGTGGAGATTGCCACCTGGGACCGCACCCTGGCGGGACTAGGGGCGGGAGCATTGGCCCATTGGCCCAGCGTTACTCCGCACTTCCCAGCCACACATGATCAAACAAGCACAGAGCTCCTGCGGGCATCCTGCTTGGAAAGCAGCCCTGGGGCAGAAATGAGGATGTGTGTGCCCCTGCTTCAGGCACCACCTTGTCACTGCAGCGGGAGCCCGCAGGGACCTGTCTCCAGGTTGGCCTAGATCAGAGCCGGCAAGCGGATGTAGGTCGGGCAACAGACTGTAGCTTGGTAGATAAATTTTCCTGCAGACCTTTGAGGAATGACTCATCACTTCCACCCAGCTGGGGCGTTTGTCTTCTCCTTCCAGGTCTAGGGAAAGAAAGAAAGAGAGAGGGTGGTACATTTGAGAGCCTTTTTATATTGTCGCCCCGTGTTAGACGCCCAAGGGAACCAGCGGCCAGAGGTACTGAATAGGAGAGCAATTGGGAGACATCATGGAGGCCTGGAGCAGAGCACTCACCAGCAGGGGTGGCTGAGAGAAGATAAGCAGTGCAGACATCCTAGCTCACCTTTGCCCATCTATCTGAGCCCAGAAGCCAGCACAAGCTGTCTGTCCCCTGCCTGGGAATAGGCTGAACTCCAAAAATGCTTTAAAAAATCTGCTGTTTGGAGCTGGAAAGCTTGGAGCACATCTTGCCACTGAAACAATACTGTGCATGGCTCCTCGGGCCCCAGCCCAGCCCACAAGAAGCCCAGTGAGCCAGTGAGTGCTGGGCGCCAAAGCACAGCACCACGGACGTGGTCAGCGCATCCTAGGGTCCAGGCAGAAAGCACTGTCAAGACTACAACTCTAAGGGGTGACCGGTTGGCTCAGTTGGTTAGAGCGTGGTGCTGATAACACCAAGGTTGCCCGTTAGGTATCCGCATGGGCCACTGTGAGCTGTGCCCTCCTTAACAGAGTCAACTATGCTATTGTAGCATGAAAGCAATGTGTAACCAATGACCATGGCTGTTCCCCAGTAAAATTTAAAAAAATTAAAAAGAAAAGACTGCAACTCTCGGAGCTTGCCAGGAGCATAGAGCGCCCTCAGCAGTGAGGTCAAAAGGTTCTCTTCCCCTCCCCCACTGGGCAGTGGAACCAGGCAGTTTCTAAGCTCCAAGCTTCAGACATTGCCCGCCCCATGCCAGCCCACCTGCTCGTAAAGAAGGGGAAAGGGAACTCGTGGTTATGGGAACTCGTGGTTATAGGGTGATGAAAGCTTCTCAACCTCTGCCTCGGGATGGTAGACGGCAGCACATCTTGGGGGAAATTACAGGTATCACTTTATTTTCCAGGGGAAAAAATAACCATGGAAAACATCTGCAATTACAGCTCATCACCGCTGACTGTGTAACTGCAGTCTAAGTACCAGGTAATCAGAAGACCGGAGACAATGAGATTTGGGCTTTATTTAGCACCTTTCCACCCCCCTACCTCAAGCCCTCCTGTGCGATGTGACAGAGGGAGCCGGGTTTGCAAACACCCAGTCTTTCTATATCAGGCCACTGGCTTTGGGCAGTCCACAGAAATTTCGACTTATTTTCTTTCCCTAGAGCTCAGGCTGGGTGTCCTTGGGCCACCTGGCCCCTCTCAGTCCCTCTCTTGTTCATTAATCTTTTACTCAATACTTACTGAGGGTCACCTACATGTCACTCACAGAGAGAAGAGCAGATAGCACAGCAGTGGACAAGCCAGGCAGGACCCTGTCCTCAAGAGATTATAATCTAGTCTGAGAGACAGGCAACAAAAAAAGCCAGTGTATGACGAAAAGAATTACAGCATATCACAGAGCATTGAAGAAACTTACAGGGTGATAAGACAGAGGACAACATTGGGAGGACACTTCAGGGTGGTCCACGAAGGCATCTCTGGANATACAGGGGAATTCGCACACAGCCTCAGCTATGTTCCCTGGTCTCATTGTTCCCTTCTCTAAAATGGGCATGACCTGGAAACTTGTATCCCCCTAAGACAGGACAGAGCTTCCCTCTCCGTCTTCCTTTCTCCAGACCCTCACTTTCCATCCATTAAGAAACACCGACATCTAGTGGTACCATGAGAGACCTGCAGCACAGGCTCACCCTCCAAGGAGAGGGACTACAGAAGTATCTAGAAAGAGGGTGACCCCCCACACACGCACCCCACGCTTCCCTCTGCAAGTTTCCTCTCTCTCCCCCTGCAATACCGCCCAAGCCCCAAGACAGCCTGGGAGTCAGGAACCACTGTTGAGGGCCTGATTCTTGCTAAAGACAGCCTGGAAGCATCCTGGATGGTGAGGGGAGAGACAGACCTTGGATAAAACACACCTGGGATAATCCACAAAGTGAGTCATAGGAGCTGAGTACAAGCCCAGATTCCAGGAGCCACAGGGGGCCCCACCCCCACTGCCACGGTGGGAAGGACCACAGACAGCAAGATAAATGGAGGAAGCTTTCTGCCAATCATTCATCTACCAGCCACTCTATCATGTGGGCCACAGATGCTTATTCAGCACTCCCAGGTGCCCAGCACCAGGCATACCAGGCAGCTGACAGCCAGGGCGTGCGTGTGTGCCTGTGCGCGCATGCAGGCTTGGGGGCAGGTGTGCAAAGGAGAGAGAGGAAGTACACAGCATGAATCACTGGCAGACATAAGCAGATGAACCATAAAATAGTCTAAACTCATTTATTCAACAAATACCTCCCAGACACCTGCTGTGCACCAAGCACAGGGAACCATCTCCCAAGCTGCAGGGGGCTCCCCACACCCTGCCACCTGACAGCTCCCTGAGCCTGTCTCCCCCTCACTCCTACCCTCTAACTGGCCTACTTTACATAGACACAAGGCAACGTCACCATCGTCTCTCATCTCTGCATCCCCAGGACGGAGCACAAAACGTGCTTCTTGAAACCATCAGTCCAGTCCAGACCCCTGCCCAAAACGGGAAGCCCTTCTAATGACATCACTGATGGTTGCTCACCCAGCCCTCCTTGATGCGGCTGCTGATGGCTACTCACTACTTCATGTGCTGTTCATTAGTCAGGGCTCTGTGACAAGTGACAGGAATGAAAGAGGGTTAGTGGCCCCCATAACTGTAGGGAAAGAAACGGTGGAACTAGGTATGGACAAGCCCGGATTCCAGGATGATGGCATCAGTTTTTCCCCAGTTCTCTCATTCTGTCCTTCTTAACCCCAACCATCTCCAGGGTCTGCTTTGGTTGCTGGCCTCATCCTGTCCTTCTGCAACCCAGCTCCCTCCAGCCAGCAGGAGGGAGGGAGATGGCCACAGCTCCCCGCTCCCCCAGGCATGCATGACCCTAGCTCAGAGTCCCAGAGAGCTGTCTTTCCCTCTCCCACTGAAGATACCCTGAGGAATACTTAGATCTCAGGGATGCCCAGACCCCTTGTCCCCCAGATTCATCAACACAGCCTGGGAGACAGGTACAGTTGCCCAAATGAAGGAAGGTGCGTTACCATGGAAAGAGGGGGAAACGCTGCAGAGGTGTGGTGTTCCCCCCAAACATTGCGTCCACCCAGAACCTCAGAATGTGACCTTATTTGGAAATAGGGTCTTTGTAGATATAGTTAAGGTCAGGATTGAGATGAGCTCATACTGGGTTAGGGTGGGCCCTAAATCCAATGAGAGCATCCCTTTAAGAGACAGAAAAGCACACACACAGACACAGAGGGCAGAAGGTCACGTAGAGACGGAGGCAGAGATTAGAGTGATGTGGACACAAGTCAGAGACTGCCAGGAGCCGCCAGTGCCTGGAAGGGACCAAGAAGGACTCTTCCCTAGACCTTTCGGAGGGAACAGGGCCTCTGGGCATCGAGAACTGGCAGAGAATCAATTTCTGTTGTTTTCAACCACCCCGTTTGTGGTCATGCATTATGGCAATCGTAACTAAAACAAGAAGCAAGACCAAGAGATAACCAAGACCAAGAGATGCCATCTGCTGGGGGGCAGGTGGAACTGGGGGCTGGAAAGCCCTCGCCAAAGAGCCCAGGTCCCCTCCTGAAGCCGTACCCACTGATTACTGTTCTGCTGCTGGAGCCACAGGTCAGCGACCCCGTCCTCAGCTGTGTGTCCAGGGTGTGTACACATGTGTGACGGCAGAGACTGAAGGGTCCTAGAGGCTCTCTAGTTTAATGCCCCCCATCAACACCACCCCATATGAGTAAACTAAGGCCCAGGGAACTGAACGACTTGCCCACCTTCGGGTTCCAATCCATTAATTTCAAGGATTTCTGAACAAAGGGACACATTGGACTTGTCAGTGTCAGGAACCTAAAACCTTCTGGATAACATGTGAAGCCCTGGAAACACAACGGCCAATTTTTTGGCCTAAAATGATGGCAGGATCAGGAGGCCGTGAAACCTCCGCTAGGTCTTCACCCTCCTCATTTGGTTGAATTGTTGGGAAATTAGAAAGTGTACTCGCCTGTGTCTTCTCTTCTCCAGCCTGAAATTCCCTAGAAACATCCTTCTTTCCTTGATAAGGTTTCCAGAAACCTCCACACACTAGGTGACAATGTCTGCACACCCTCACCACGGCCTCCATCCCACTAGCCAGCCGGCCAGGCTCTGCCCCTGCAGGAAAGCAGGGGGGGGGGGGGGGGAGGACAGCCCCTCAGGCACGGGGGAGGGGCGTGCTAAGGTCAGACCCCTCCTCCACCTTCTCTGCCAGCCCCCAGCCCCCGGAGCAGATGTGAACAGCCCCGCTCTCACCCCTGCCAGCAGTACTGCAGCCCTCCCGGACCCTCGTAGGGATTCAGAACCCCTAATCTGCTCCAGGGCCCCAGTTCCTGGGACCTGGATGTGCTGACTTCCACCCCCACCTGGGAAGCTAAGAGGAGGGGGACCCCCGCAGAGTTGTCCCCTCTCCTCACCCACAGACTTGGCAGAGTCCAGGCTGCTTTTCAGGTGATGTGGGGGCCTTCCTGGGAAACACTTTAAAGTCCCTTCAAAGCCAGCAGCATTGTGTACTGTCACCAAGTGACAGCAAGGCCCTGCCCGCACCCCACACACACCGCCTCCAATTACCAAGCCCCACCTGTGGACTGACAGCGGGCCACTGCTCACCCCACCCTAACCCGATGATTACACAGCTGGGGGCTGAAGTCCAGGTGAGGGGTTCAGTCCCTCAGGGACAAGGCCAGGGCTGAGAGGCCACAGGTTCAGGCAAGCACATTCGTGGCTCCTCCTCTGCAGCCATCACCCCTCCAGAGCAGGAAGAAGGAAGGTGTTCTGTGCAGGGATCTTCTTTCAAATAACAACGAGCTTCCGAAAGAAGTGCTCTGAGAAGCTCTGTCTGGAGCCATCTGGAGCTTGGGGCCAAGAAACCGAAGCTGCTGATCTGGCATTTCTTACGCACTGCAGGTGCCTTGCCTGTGCACCTACGAACACGGTGCACGGCACAGTCTTCATCTCCCCGGCTTCTCTCTTCTGTGCTTTAAGCTCTGCCGCTGAGCCCCCTGCCCACACGGTCTCTGGTTCCTGCAGCCCGGAGAAGGGGCACAGCTCATTGATTCCGCCTCAGCCAGCCTCCTCACCCGGCCTCACCCGGTCTCCGCCTCATTCCCCCAGATCCTTAGTTAAGAAGATGCAAACGCTCCTTCTCCATTAGCAGGATAATTTCAACAGATGCCCGTAGAGCCAGGGACCCAAGCCTCCCCCACACCCCACCCCCATGCCCTGTAGTCACTCCCTCCCCCACTACCCCACTCGCCGCCCTGGACAGCAAAGGCGAAGGCGGGTGTGAGGCTGCTGGGCCAGTGAGTAGGAGACCCAAGACATCCGGGAGATGCCCCGGAGATACCACTCACCCAGCTGCCCCCTTAAGAACCCGAGTCCCCTCCCCACCCCCAGGCCTTGGCTTCGGAGTATGGGGCTGAATCTCATCAACAAGAAATTTGAAGCCATTAAAATATAATAAAAGAGAAATTAAATGTAATCGCTCTGTAAATTATAACTAATTGAAACATCAATTGTAATGTTTATGATCTGCATTGGAGTGAGTGATGCCTTGGAGACACAAAATGAAAGTTAAATGATGGTGGAGTGTCCTGGAATACCCTCTCCCACCCCCAGCCTCTATCCCTCTCCACTGCTCCCTTCCCTTCTCTTCCAGATCCTGCCCAAAAGCGCTCTCTTCCAGAAGCTTCCCCCATGTCGCGGCTCTTCACGCCCTCCAAGGCCTCAGTTTGCCCGTGACTGGGGTACTTTCTGTATATGACCTCAGCATGCCCTCCTGTTCCTTGAAGACCCAAGGTTCCTATATCTTTTCTGGTCCCCCACATCTGGACTAAGACCCCAGGGCCCACCCAACACATGCCCGTTATCCAGACCCCCGGCATGGAAAAGTCAGGAGAGAATGCCAGAAAGCTGTGGTTTCTTCTAGAGCTTCCCTCAGGTCAGCCACACAAGAGGAGACTCATGAGTCTGGAAGGACTGTAGTTCATCTGGTCCATCCCGCCGCTTCCCTCCCAGCTGGGCCCTGGGGTTGTTCAGCACTCGTGCCAGCTTTCCTCCCATCGGTCTGTCCAAGCAGGGCCATGATAGGGAAACGTGGGTGTCCCTCCGTTGGCATGGGAAGCCTGTCACACTCTTCCGTCCTGTTGGCGTCTGTCGGCTTTGTTTCCCTCTATCAGCTGCCAGAGCGTCACTCTGTGTGCGGGCGCCGGGGAGGGCACAGTGTGTGTGGGGGGGTTAAGACAAGCAGACCTGCATTCAAGGCTTCACCACAAGGTAGCTGTGGGACCCCAGGCAGGCAACTTTGCTCCCGTCAAAGACTTGGTTTCCTCAGCTGTAACCTAGAAACAATAGTAACACCCACCCAGAGGTGTGGGGGTAGCGACAGCGCTGGTAAAGCTCTTTGCATAGAGCTGAGCATGGAGTGGGCACCCATTAAACTCTAGTGATTACCGTTGTTATGGTTGTCCTTATTCACCCTGGCTGCAGACCGCGTCTGTTTTGCTCTCAGACCAGCAGACCAGGTGCTGATCAAACAGGTAGCCTTGGCTGTTGCTGCTGCCCACACCTTCTCATGGCTGCAGGTCCCCCTGGATTTTGTGGGAACCCATGGGGCCCCCTCAGGGCAGGGACACAAGCCCCTGATCGCCTCTTCTGCTGGCAGAGGCAGGCTGGTCCTGGCCCTGGGTTCCAGCAGCCTGGCACACCTGCTGCCTGATGGAGGAAACCCAGTTTCTGGGGAAGCCAATTCCCAGCTGAAGTGGAAGGAGAGACAAGGTTAGGGGTGCCTGTCCACTCCTACCCTCTTCTAGAAAAAGTCTTCTCTTGGAGAAGTTTTATGTTAAGGTGTTTGGGGGAAGGTGTGAAGGACAGACTTTCAGAGCTTTCAGGCACCCCGCAGTGCCCCGTTCCTCATGAGCTGACTGATGTCCAGAACTGCCCATCACAGAGCACGACAGACATTTGGCTGAGTACCCTGATGCCGAGCTCGCTGGCTGGAAGTCGGGGACCTAAGCCCTGGGCCCCCCACCATTACACCCACTGGAATGAACCTGGATCGCTCCTCCTTTGGTGGAACTCAGTTTTCTCATCTGAAAGTGAACCGGGCGAATGTTTCTCAACTACCTGCAGTGCATAACCAGTGCTTTCCTTAGTTTCCCATTAATGGTAGATGAATAAGCCTAAAAAAAATTTTTAAGATATAATTTACATACCATAAAGTTCATTCTTTTAAGGTGTGCAAGTCCGTGCTCTGCTCTTTACTATATTCACAAGGTTGTGCGACCATCACCTAATTCCAGAATTTTCATCACCCCAAAAAGAAACCTTCCACTCATTAGCAGTCACTCCCCGATTCCGTCTCCCACCAGCACCTGGCAACCACTCATCAACCTGCTGTCTCTATTGATTTGCCTATTTTGGACATTTCATCAAATTGGCAAATTGGAATTATGCACCTTTTGGGTCTGACTTCCTTCACTTAGCATAATGTTTTCAAGTGTCATCCATGTTGTAGCATGTAAGCATGTAATTACGTCATTCCTTTTCATGGCTGAAGACTATTCCATTGTATACATAGTCCATGTTTTGCTTCTCCACTTCTCAGTGGACGGACATTTAGGTTGTTTCCTTTTTTTTTTTGGCTATTGGGAATAAGGCTGCAATGAACGTTCATGTCGTGTATATTTTCAATTCTCGTGGGCATACATACACCTAGAATCGCTGGGTCATGTTGTCAATAGGTAATATGTTTAACCTTTTTAGGAACTGCCCAACTGTTTTCCAAAGTGCCCGTACTTTTAACACTCTACAAAAATCATATGAAAATGGAATTATTAGAAAAAATGAAATTTAAATAACTCACAAAAAGAAGCCAAATTTTTATTACTATTAAATCAACAGGCATAAAATCGCTTTGTCAATTGCTATGAAAGCTTCTAAACGCTTCCTCTTAATTTCTGCACTTACTTGGTTGAGGACAGGTTAGGTACAGGTCTCCGGCTGGCACAGGCCACAGACCACACCCTCCATCACAGCTTCTCCAGTCTTGTCTCACGTCTGAGCTGTCCACAGGTGTCCCCGTGGTTCCCTCCTGTGTAATGTAAGGTCCACACCAGAACATTTTTTAGAGTGAAAGGGGAAAGCATAGATGATGATGCCAGGACACTTAGGCATAAACCAGAACTGTCCTGCAGAAATGAGTACTCGGGGTCCCTCTACGAAGGACCCTCCGTCACAGGCAGGACCAATGGAAAGGGCACCGGGAAAGGAAGAGAAAAGAAAGCGGTGGGCACCGGCCAGGACTGCAGCAGCAGGTCCTCTCACTCAGAACCCAACTGCTCCTCAACAGGCCCTTGTCAGAGCATCCTCCTGGGAACCTGTGCTCCTGCCACTGTCTCTACAGAGGACTGTGTCGCCCCTACTGAGCAGTCTCATCAAGCCCCACCTGCTGGGCAGAAACCTTCCTCCAGTCTCATCTGCACAGCTGCTGTTGTCTTGATGTTGACCCTGGGCTCCAAGTTTTCAGAGTCATGGAGAGCACCCTAAGAGACAAGAGAGCCCCCCCACCGTGGCCCCTCACTTCAGACGGGGGACTTGAGTGGATCTCATACTTCAGAGTCTCACAGGCTGTCTACTAGAGCTGACTTTTTCATCCTTGTGCCCACACAGCACCCACCTGCTAAGCAGTCCCTGAGCGCTGGTGAAAAGCATGAAAGCATGTCAGCCTCAGTGCCCTGCAACAGCCGATCAGATTTCCCTGAAGCCAGAGGTTCTTGGCTTCCCACAGGCCAGAGGGAGGCCGTCTGCTGGCCCTGAGAGGGGTTGTCATTCCCTGCTAAAAACTGGAGGAAAAAAGCGATGAGAAGCAAAAACTGTAAAGCTAGTGGCTCCCCATGTTCCCAGATTAAGCAGCGGCAGGGTCTCCTGGGGCGGAGATTTGTGGTTCCTGGTTAAATGCCGAGTATAATGGGCTTGCTAAGGAAACTGTTTTTTAGTGAGCAGTAAATGGCTCCCTGGTGACTGCAGCGGCAATTACTTCAGTGGGACAATCTCTCTTTAACTTGCTCTTGGACAGCAGGTGGCGAGGGGCCCTGCACAGAAAGGCCAGGTCAGGAAGCTGTGGCCAAGGGCATCTCTTTGAGGAAGTGGAGGGAAGGAAGGAGGGAGAGACACAGGTCAGCCCACATCAGGACCAAGCTAGGATGACAGCGACCTGGGGAACCGGGGTGCCGGGCAACCAGGGCAGGGATGTGCTTACTTGTGTGAAGGCTTCAAGTTAGATTGTTTAGTCGTTCAACAAACCTTAACTAGGTAGCTAATAATACAGGTCAAGCCCTGGGTGTCAGGTGCTGTGCTAAGGAAACACTTTACAGGCATTGTTTAATACAAAAAAATATATTTTTTAAAACTGTATGCAGCAGATATCATTATTATTATCCTCTTACAAAAGAAGGCACTGGGGTTCAGAGGGATCAAAGAATTCCACATTAATGATACAGAGGACACAGAGATGAAGAAGACACACTTTCTACCTGGATGAGGTTACAGTCAAGGGCAGGGTGGGCCAGACCAAACACAAACCAGGTGGCTTCTAGAGATGCTTTTTATTGAATGATAAAATATATGCATGCAATGCACTGATCAGAAGTGTATAGCACGGGACATTTTCACAAAGTAGACAATATTATCAGCCAGCTCCCGGGTCAAGAAATAGCCCCCAGAAGCCCAGGAGCCCCCTCTTCTCCTTTCCTGTCACCACCCTTCCCAAAGGTGACCATTGTCCAGATCTTTGTCATCATGTTTTGCCTGAACAACTAGATGACATCAGGGATGACAAATGCTAAGGGAACCGCATACATGTAGGGCTCTGAAGGGTTGTGTCACACAGCCCGTGGCATGGAGAAGACTTAGAAGGAGGTGATATCTTCTAAGAAAGGTGATAAGCCAAATTTTGAAGAATGAACAGGAATGAAGGCAGAGGTGGAGAAAGGAGAGAGAGAGAGAGAGAGAGAGAGAGAGTGTCATCGCCCAAATATTCTGGTTTCAAACCTATCACCTCTGATCTCCTTTCTGTTCTACAAAGAGAAATGCGTTCAAGAAGGACTTAGGTTGGTGCAGGGTCTCTCAACCTCAACTATTGGCATTTTGGCCCAGATCAATCTTTGTGGTGGGGCCCATTCTGTGCACGGCAGGGTGCTTAGTAGCACCCCTGGCCTCCACCCACTAGATGCCACTATCCTCCCAAGTCATAACACCCAAAAATGTCTCCAGCTGTTGCCCAATATCCCTGGGGGAGGGAGAACCAATGGGTTAGGTAATAAGGAGAACTTCCAGGTGGCCAACAAGAGCGGTGAGTAAAGGGCTTAGTGTGTGCTCCCAGGGGCGTCCTGGCAGAGACCGGCCTAAATTGTGCCGGGAGGCAGGAAGGTCAAGTTTAGCTCAGGAGGTTCCAGCCCTGGTCAGCATCTCCTAGCAGAAGAGGGAACCTGGGAATTCGCAGGGGGTCAGCCCCAAGCCAAGGGCAGGATTTGCTCCCTGCTCCCAGGAGACAAGAGGAAGACGCCATTCAGAGGTGCCTTCTCGCTGCTGGAACGGGATTTCTATTATTAATAAAATGATGAGCACCATTTCTTTAGACTCTACAGTGGCCTGTAATCTACTGCGCGTTGTTGTAAGTTTAAAGAAATCAAGGAGGGGTGTGAGGGGCGGGGAGGCAATCAGCCCAAATTGAAAAAGTTCCTCCTGTAATTACGAGATTGGAGCATATCCACCAAAGGGATCAATAATGGGAAATGTAAGTGCCACTGTTTGCCGAGATTACAGTTTTTGAATCGCTCCATCTCGAATTTTAATTTTCTCTCTCATTGTCGCGTTGCCACTCAGTGATCCCAGCCCCATCTCCCAGCTTGAGCGAGGCAGGTTGTGAGGCTGGCTCCATCCAGGCACATCCAACCTTCTGTATGAACTCTTTCTCACTTTGTAACAAATTACCACAAATGTAGTGGCTTGGAACAACACACATTTATTATCTTACACCTTCTGTGGGTCAGGAGTCTGGTCAGTTTATCTGGGGTCTGTGCTCAAGGTCTCACTAGGCGACACTCAAGGTGTTGGCTGTGATCGGGGTCTCCTCTGAGGCTCAGGACGCTCCTTCAGGCACATGTGGTTCTTTGCAGAATTAATTTCCTTACAGCTGTAGGATCCTGGCAGCTTGCGTCTTCGAGACCACCTGGAAAGACAGTCTCTGATTTCCAGCCCCTCTTTTAAAGCGCTCCCCTGATTAGGTCAGGCCCACCAAGATCGTCTCTCCTGTGATTAACTTAAAGTCAACTGTTTAGGGAACTTAATTACATCTGCAAAATCCCTTTGCCTTTGCCATAATCTATGGGTTAGGAGCAAGTTATAGGTTCCACCTATACCCAAAGAAAGGGAATTATGCAAAGGTGTGGGACATTGGAGGTCATTTTAGAGTTCTGCCTACGACACCCCCCATCAGAACTCACTCTCCAAGCTCTCCTCCCCAAATCCACAGAAGCAGGTGTCCCTTCCTGAGCCATCCTCACATCCACAGGCCTCCCCAACCCCAGCCTGATGGCCCGCCCCAGAAAACAACCCAGCAGCAATCCATGACTGAGAGCACTTCCCAAATGAGCCAGGAAATGGAAAAAATAACCAAAGGGCTGACACAACCTGACTCCTTGTCCAGTGTTCTTCCTTCCAGACCAGGCCTGTGCTCACTGGTCTCTGGTCTTCTCTATGCCCCGAGCCCCAGAGAGGATTCCTGGCTGCTCTGACCCCACAGCCTGAGCGGTCTTCTTTTCCCCAGGATGCCGAGCAGCTCCTCCAGGCTGGATGAAGAGAGAAACCCAGGATTGGGGAGCCCAGTTGCCCTTCTAACAATTACCCCCACCGTACTGCTCCCTATCTGCCTCCTCATTCCTTCAAGACCTGGTTTAGATGTCACACTGGGTTAACCTCAGGCAACCCTGCTCAATGCTATCTTCCATGGTTTGCATTGTACCGATTGGCCCTTCGCTGTTATGTTTGAGTCTCTCTTTCATGGTGGCTCATATATTACTTAGGATTAGGTTCTGCTGAGCATTGAGACCTTAAATAACAGGAAAAAAAGTTAATTTCTCTCCCCCGTTGCAGCTTGGATGTTAGCAGCCCAGGGCTGGTCTAGAAGCTCTGTTCTGCACAATCCTCAAAAGACTCACTCTTTTTCTATCATGTTGCTCCAAGTTGGTTGGCCTCCAAGTCTATGGTGGCTGCGCCAGCTCCAGCCATCACCCTCACTGTTCAGCCAACAGGAAGGAGAACGGCAGGAGAAGGGTATGCCCCCTCCCTTGACACCATTTCTCCTTACACCCCATTGGCTGTAAATTAGTCACATGGCCACAGATAACTGCAAGGAATGCTGGCATGTGTAGTTGTTATTCTGGATAGCTCTATATCATGGAAGAATGGGGGAGTGGATATGGGAATTTCTGGAAATCTCTATTCTAACCTGCCTGTCTTGTGTATGCAGCCTAAGGGATGGGATATTTCTTTTGTATTCAAATCCTTACCCACCTTTTCAATAGCCTAGCCATGATTCTATATCTATTTTTGCTTCATTAAATATGTTATTCATGGATTCTTTCTCTCACTCCTCTATCTACTCATTTATTCACTAGTGCATCCATTTCTCTACAAATTCTATCCCTATGCCTTGCACAGTGCTGGGCATGGGGTCAGCATACGGACATGGAGAGGATAACACAGACCCTGCACTCACATTGCTTACAAACTACATGTAGTAGGAAAAATAGCCAAGGAAATGTAGCATTTTATTTTATTTATTTATTTATTTATTTTAGCTGAGCCATCCTGCCACCTGTTGGCAGCTCAGCTCGGGCCGTGAATCGAACCGGTGACCCTGTTGCTCAGAGCTCGCACTCTTGAATGAGCTCTTAACCAACTGAGTCACTCGGCTGGTCGAAATGTAGCATTTTAGCACCCTGACATAATTGCTATGAGAAAGGTGCGATGCAGACACCCTAACCCATCTGGGGCTGCGTGCAAGGTTTCCAAGGGGAGGTGATGTCCCATCTGAGCCTTGGAAAAATCAACTTAAGCAGGGAGCAAAAGTCACAGAAAGGACATTCCAGACTACGGGAAAGTAGAGCGAAGCTGTCCCCTGTCCGTGGTGCTGACCCGCAGACCCCACTAGGAGCCCCATTTGGTGGTGAGGTCAAGCCAGACACTGCTTCCCACCTCTCAGCCACTCCGGGTGGGCAGGTGGGACGGCTGTGGCATGGCATTTAGCTACACACTTCATTTTCATAACGACCTTCCTCTCTCCCCCCTCAGTCTCACTTGTCAGCCTGTGTCCATTAAATTCCTCATTAGCAAATGAGATTTGGATGGGCTCATTAAGATGAGGAATGGCCCCAAGATGCCGCTGGCTGGGGGTGAGTCAGAACTCCTCTTCTCCCTCTTTATTAGAAAATAATGCATCTCCCATTCTGTGCGCCCCTCTCCAGGCTTGAATAGAACAGCCCCCCTACCCCGGGGTTATTCAGGGGGACCGGTGTAAGGGGACGCCAAGCCAGAGCCGACAACAAACAGCATACAGCTGTTGATCCCCACACAACCCCTAAAGTCGCCCTGGCAGGGCCTGGGCTTCTGCCACTTCACACTGAAGCTCAAACTCTGAGTGTGACATTCAAAATCCTTCCTGGCCACGACTCAGCCCACCTGCCCCGCACCCTCTCCTATCCTCCCCACATGTCTCCCGAATTCAGGCCATGGCAGATGACCTGAGGTGTGCCCTACTGGAACTGGCTCATACCAGCTCGTGAGAGCTGCTTGTTACATAGTCAAAAGTTGATATCACATCGGCAGCTTCAGCTTGGCCATGGTGGGAGTATTTACACCACAGGAATCGGCAAATGCTGCAAATTAAGAATTTTTTTTTCAGATTTTTAACATTTGCTGCCACACCTCAGTCTGAAGGTCCCTGAGCATGTCACACACTTGTGTATCCCCCCATCATTGAATTCGCTGTTCCCTCTGCCAGGTTCTCCTCCTACTCCCCGAAGTGCCTCCTGTGTGTCTCTTCTCTGCCTGGTGAAATCCTGGTCATTTGCTGAGGTCCCCAGAAAGAGCCCAGTCCCCTCTTCTGTGTCCTGCCATGTGGGGACCATATGCCCCAACCAGACTTCTACCTTAAAGATCATTCAGCTTCTAAAATTGGAAACCAATTCAAATCAGCTACAGAAAAAGGCAGAAATATGGGGGAGTGGGGTGGAACCTCACAGTACCCAGGCGCAGGAGGTTTAGCAGCTATCACAGTCACTAGGACTTTGTCCAACAGGAGCCACCTACTCTCTAACTCCCGCTGACACACACCCATCGTGACTTCCCCAAAAAGGCGCCTCTCAGCCCCAAGTTTGCATGAAATCCATGGCCAATTAGCCACAAGCCAGAGTCTCTAAGTTCTGGTTCCAAACCCAGGACTGTCCCAGGTTAGTCCAATCATCTAAGGCCATGGGGTGCTATAGGTCATGAAAGGAATCGGGGGGAGCGGGGGGTCCACATAGCCACTGCCTCCTCAGCAAGAGGGCTGAGGAGGGCTGGCTCTGGAGGGGTGGTGGGCAGAGCTGGCCCGTTTCCCAAGCTCAGGGCAAGCACCACAAGAACAGAAAATGTGTTTATGCATCTGTAGACCCCTCAGTCCTAGAACAGAGGAGGTGCTTCATAAATATTTGTAGATTAAATGAATCACCTCACAGTTTGGGTCCTTCTCTCAGCAACCCGTGGCCCACTTGGTCCCTGGACAGGGAGGCAACAGGCTTTGAGGAATCCAATGAGGAGACACTCTGTGTCCAGGTCCTGAGGCATCCTTTTCCTCCAGTTGCTAGCTGTGTGACCTTGGGCAACTAGGTTGGCCTCTCTGTGCTTCAGGCGCCTCATCAGGGAAAATTGGAGATTGTGATCTTGCCGAATTTAGGGCTGTTGTGAGGATTACAGGAAATGATCATGGAGCCGCTGGTGTGGCACCTGACACACAGTAAGTAGGCAGTCAACACGGTAGCTTTTGTGACCGTTCTATCCTAAAGCCACAGAACGGGGTCCCACGCTGCTCTCCCAGCAGCCTTCCTCTCTAGGTTCTAACGTGACTCTGGTCTGACACGCACAGTAGTGCTCCTCCAACCCCACCCACGCCCCTGCTCTTACAGGGTTAAAGCTAAGGGTAGGGCTATGTTGACAACAACTGCAGCCACTTCTCCCCTGCCCTCCCAGGAGGCCTGGGCTGAAGACTTCATCTGATGTAATTAACAGGCCAACTGCATCTGTCTTGCTCCATTAATAGCAGATCAGCCTGTCAGGCGAGGGCTGAGAGAGAAATTATGAACAGGAAGGTGAGAAGGAAGCGACCAGGCCAGCGTCCAGCCTGCCCCTCCACCTGCACCCCACCTTCTTCCTTTTCCTGCCCCTCAGCCCCTGCGGCTGACTCCAGAAGCCACAGGCCACATCTAAAAAGAGGAATGACAGAGGAAGGCACCAGCCCGTGTCACCTCGCCAGGTGCTCCTGAGAGCAGTGAGGCTGAGGAGAGGAAATGCACGTGGGGGAGCAGACCGTGGGGAGCAGCCAGACCCCCTGTGGAAACCCTTCGCCCCAAGACTCGGCCAGGTGGGAGGCTAGCTGGGCACACTTCTGCCTCCATCCTTCCTTCTCCAAAGATGCTGCGATCCCCACAACACGGCAAGAGGCGGTCGGTGGCAAAGGTTCCTCCCCACTGGGACCCCTGCCAGTTTGCTCCTCCCTGCTCACAAGCAAGCAGCCTCCTTCTCCCTGTCCCCCTGGGGTCGAGTCTAGATTCCGACAAATTGTTCTTCCCTGCTCGCACACACCAGGGAAGGAAGCAGGAAATACGTGGGAGACGTAGGGGCCGCTGGCCTCCATGACCGCGACCCTGTCCATCTCCTCCGTAGCGTGCATGTGCTGAAGGCAGGTACACGCACGCATGTGCTCAGTGCCTCCCACGGTGGCAGCCCACAGACTCCTTGGGCCCCTGCATCCAGCCGTGTCACAGCCATGAGCGTTCCCTTTAATCGCCTCACCTTAGGGGCCATTGCAGCACTCCGGTAATTGCTTTTGGAATCACGGTTACCAACGTAGTTGGTAGAACTTGTGCTGGGCAATGGAACGCAATGAAGCCATCTGGCCTACCGGAGTCTCTGGAAGCACGGGCGGTGCGTGGTTGTGCGTGCGTGCATGCGTGCCCACCAGAGTGCGTCGGCCCTCACTGACAGGCACATCAGCCTGAAGGCATGGTCTGAGTGGCAGACGTTGGATGATGGACAAGACAAGAGAGCCCACCGAGCCCTGGGGGACTTCTCTGCCTTGGGACCGCAAAGGAGACAGTGACATGGCCACATTAGGTACTAAGGCCACCCCCAGGGTGGAGGGGGACCCACCGTGTGAAGGAGTGAGTGGACAGGATATCTTCCATTGTCTCTGGCCCATGCCTCCATCCCACTCAGTGCCCCACGGGTGACCATCATGAACCTGTTGGGTTCAGCCAGTGGGGTGCCCAGGCAGGAAATAAGGGAGGGAGGGAACTAGCAGGAGAGGGAGGGGTGACAGTGAGCTCAGGATACTCAGACCCAGCTCTCTCCCTGAGAGGTTGCTGCAGGCCAGGTGGGTCCTTTGGCTAAAGGTCTCAGTCAGGTGGCCTGACCTCCATACAGCCTGGCTATCCCAGGTCAAGTGACACTCTCCCACCCTCAAGTCCAGTGGTGCGTCTCCCTCCTGGTGCCTTGCACCTGCCCACACCGTCACAACCAGTCCCTTTATTCAACCGTCCTCCAATCTCCCAGCCTTGCTCTGTCCACTTCCTGTCAGGACCTGGAAGGGTCCCCAGGGTGGTTGGGACAGTGTTGGTGGGCAATGGTGCCTAGAACCAGCACTGTCCTGCCTTCCACACCCCAACAGGGGGCTGGCTCTGTTTTTCCTCTCTGCTGGCTCCCCTGGGGCAGGTGGGTCCCATGGCGGGTGGGGACAGGCAGGATGGCAGGCACTTCACCCACCTGCACCTGCCCTGCCCAAAGTCTCCATACCAGAGGGCCAGCCTGGAGGGACACGTGGACCATTCAGCCTCCCCCACAGGGGTCAGGGCTCAAAGGAGGGGCTGAAGAAGACGGCCAGGCCACTGATAAGGGAGGTGCGGGGGGCGGGGGGGTGCAGAAGGCAAGAGTCTCTGAGGTTGAAGAAAAAGCAGGCGCCCAGCGGGCAGGACGCAGACTCACAAACGTGGAGAGCCAGAGAAACAGAGAGGAGTGGACAGACAGACAGACAGACAGACACAGACAGAGACAGAGAGGCAGGCTGCAAGAGGCTGAGCCCAGGCTAGGAGGGTTCTCGGTAGGACGAAAGATGGATCAGGGACTCAAGAGCCTCTAGAGCCAGGGCTTCATGGGAGGGAGCAAAGCACAGCCCCCCACCCAAAGGACCCCCCCACCCACACACCGCAGGTTATGAGGTGATCATTCATTTCCTCCTGCTCCCCCACCCCCACCCCCCAGTCCAGCCCAACGCTCACCCCATCCAGCACTAACACCATTAACACAAGAGGCCTGCACGTGCCCTCTCCTCCCTCCCGGGACGCCCTCCTGGCTAAGGGAGCCCAGGACCCAGGACCCCACTGCTGCCGATCAGGGTCTCCTGTCACTCACACCCAGGGTGCTCACCGAGCCTCATGATTTATGGACTTTAATTTTCTCAGAGCCTCAGTCGTGTCCCTTCCTTTCCTCTGGTCTGTCAGGGTGTTTATCTGCCACGCCCTTCAGCCCCTCTCCCCCTCCCCTGTTTTTTAATTTGAAGCATCCGTCTGGAGCGTCTCGCGATGAGGACGTCTGCAGTGAGGACGTCTGCAGTACTGAATGCATTAAACCACTGACAGCTCTATTGATTTCCTCTCTTCCGCTGCATAATGCAAGATATATACAAGCTGATAGGCTGGCCCCTGCCTCGTCCTTAGACGGACCGTGCCCTTTCCCTTTCTCCCTCCAATGTCCCCTCACCCTGGCACACACTGTCAGGAGGGGTGCTTGTCCCTGACACAGGGAGGATCCTCCTTGGTTGGTCCCGCTGTGACTTCCCTCACTGCTGGAGGACACCGTCCAATCTGTAGCAGGTTGAACACCATGACGGCAGCATATGCAGTGAAAGGGGCCATGGAGGGCAGCAGGGGATTTGAGGAGGTGTCACCGGTCAAAGCTGACTGTGCCCCTGCTGGAGAACACCAGGCAGGCTTTCCCAGGAGTCCCCTCTGCCTGTGCCACTGAGCTCTGGGGAAAGGGGGTGCTCCCCTCTCCAGCCCACCTCCTGTTCTCCAGGTGGCAGGTATCCAAATCCATTGGCAACCCTCACCCTGGACTCATTCAATTAACAGTCTCAGAGGCAGCTGCTGGGCTAAGTAAGCACTTTCCGCTCCTTGTATCTCCTGGTTTCTCAAAAGCAGGGCAGCCACAGACAGTTGTGCAGCCTACGCACAATTGGCACAGTGACCCGGAAGGCTTGGAAGGAGGGGATTAGCACCTCTCTTCAACAGAGACTGAGGCTCAGAGATGCTGGAAGACTCGTTCCAGGCCTGCCAGCCGGACACAAGATTGGACTCCAAGACTGGCTATCTCCAGGAAGAGTTTTCTTCCCACCCTATCACCATGCCTCCTCCAGGAAGACCTCCTGGATTGGTGCCGCCCAGTCTGACTGCTTCTTTATTCCGGCCCCCCTGGAACATATTTGCTGTGAGGGTTTGCACGTTCCGGTAGGCTGACCTAAGTGTGCTGGGTGGGTTCTCTCCCTTGTGAATCCGCATCATTATTCCTTTCTCCTGGAGCATTTCCCTGGGCCCACCCCATCCCCAGCCTGGATCAGTCCCCCACAGTCCCCTTCTGTTCCCACAGCGAGAAGCGCTCATTGCACATACGGCTCTGCCTTCTCACTGCCACCCCTGCTAGTCTGAGAGCTCCTTGAGAGGGACACAGAGATACAGACAGGATCTTATCTCTGTGTCTTTACCACCTGCCCAGGGTCTGGAACAAAGCCAAGAGCGACAAAAAAGGTGTATGAAAGGGTATTGCTGTGACAGGGAAATCACCTAGCACGGTGCCTGGCGGACAGAAGGAGCTCTCTGAAAATGGGCTGGAGCCATTTAGCCAGTCAATGAGCTGTGTGTGCCCCTCGGGGGCACCTGAGCTTCTCTAGGGCTCTGTGGGGGCTGGAGGAGGGGGGTAAACTGCCTTCCTTTCCTCTCACCGGTCTTGGGTTCCCAAACAAAGCGTGAACCCCAGTGCCCACACCCTGCCTTCTCCCTTCCCTCCCCTTCTTTTTCCCAGGTTGCTGAGTTCAACAAGAGAGACGCCAGGCTCTCCCCCTGCTGAAAACCTTCAAGGTTAAATAAACAACTCCCTTCCAAGATGATTAAAGGCCAGCCCCGCTGACAGCCAAAGGCATGGGCCTCTTGGGGGCCTCTTGGAGATTAAATGAGATGGTAGATATGAAAGCACCCCGTCAGGTATAAAATGCTATACAAATATTACTTCTAATTTGTATAAGAACTCTAAGCCTGAGATCTTAGGATTCAAGGCAGGAAAGGGGCTGGTTCCTGTCCATGCCACTCATGGCCTTGGCGCCTCTGTGTGGCCGTTATGGGCCAGTACACCCGGGGCTGGGTGGTGAGGGGGGTTATTTCCAGACCTCCTGGAGCAGGGGTTCTCAACCTTCCTCACGCCGCGACCCCTTAACACAGTTCCTCATGTTGTGGTGACCCCCAACCATAAAATTATTTTCGTTGCTACTTTATAACTGTAATTTTGCTACTGTTATGAATCGTAATGTAAATATCTTTTTGTTTTCTGATGGTCTTAGGCGACCCCTGTGAAAGGGTCGTTCGACCCCCAAAGGGGTCGCGACCCACAGGTTGAGAACCACTGTCCTGGAGGAAGCCAGGATGACTCTGACGTGGGGTGTTTTTTTTGTTTTTTGTTTTTTGTTTTGTTTGTTTGTTTTAAGATTTTTATTGGGGAATTGGGGGGATGGGAACAGCGCTGGGGAATTGGAGGAAGGGGAACAGACAAGTTGCTGTTGTTTTGTTCTTCAGTCTAGTTGTGGAGGACGTTGCTTCACTGGCCCAAGTTGGCACCATCATTGCGCTCTTCCCGGGCGAGGCAGATCAGTCGCCGGCTTCGGCTTCTGGACGGCCGCTCACTGCGGCTGCTGGCCGCTCGCTACATACGGTAGCCCATGGCAACCCACTGCCACAGGGGCTGCAGCCTACGCCGTCGCCGGCGACTCACAGCAGCCCAGCTCCAGGTTGAGCTGTTGTTCAGCATCTTAGCTGTGGAGGGCAGTGTCACTGGCCCTCATATGTGGGATCCGAACCGGGGCCCTCTGGCGTCCCAAATCAGTTCTTAACCATCGCGCCACTCAGCCAGCCCTGACGTGGGGTTTTTAAATGATCTCATTTAGGCTTCACAGCAGCTCTGAGAAGAAAGAGAGGAGGTAGTATAACCCCACACACCTCACTTTAGAAGACAGTAAGTGAAGGAGGCAAGACTGGAACCAGCCACAGGCAATATTGCACAATGATGCCTGCAGTGGGCCCACAGAGGGTGCTCAGGCAGACCCACAGAGCAGGGGAAAGTGCCAGAGGCAACTTGGGGTGCAGCTCCTCTCTTGCCCTGCCTCCTTGTTCTCATCAGACATTATCAGAATAAATAGAATGAATTGAAAAAGAGAAGATGTGGACGCTGGGTGGTCTTCCCAGACCCTTCAGATCATGCCATGTATCACACTGCCCCTTTGCCCCCATGGGTCAGGTGCTCGTTTGGGGGCCAGTTCTGGTGCCCTGAAAGCTGACGAGAACCCTAAACCAGTTAGCTTTCAGGGGTGGCCAGGGTAGTGCCCGTGAGGGTGAGGAGGAAGCTGTGTGCCTCACCTGCTGTGGACCCAGCCCGGAGCACCCCTGAGCCCAGCAGGTTGGTGGAAGGGAAGGGAGAGGACTGGATGGTGTCCAGAGCCCCAGACGTTCCCTCCGTCCATCTCCAGGTCTCCGACCACACTGCTGCCACCCTGGTTGAGACCCTCCTCCCTGGCCCTTGGACAATGACAGTAACCTTCACCATCCCCACGGCCACCAGTCTTGGACATTCACACCACCCTCCATACTTCACAGCCAGAGTGACCTGTCACAGGCACTGGACCATGCTGTGCCCTGCTCTCAAGTCTGGGACCTTCATCTCCTGCAGGGCCCACCCTGGGCATCTGTCAGAATTGTCCATCTTGCATGTGTGTCAGCATCACCAGGGACACTCTGTCAAATGCAGCATCCTGGCCTTTGCTCTCAGAGACACAGGCTGTTCCGCGCCAGCTTTGGCCCCCCAGTTCCCGGCAGCCCCTGCCACACCAGGACCTTTGGGGCTCGGCTTCCCCTGAAGTGAGGGAGGCATTCCTTCCAGACTCCTTGCTTCGCCTTTCGGTAGCTGCCATTTATTTTGCTATTTGTCCCCCATGGGAAGCTGGAGGGAATCTTTGGTACTTGAACTAATTTGCCTTCGTGTTTTGTTACTACACATCTATGTTCTCCCATTATATAATGCAAGAGGGTGAACATCTGTCTTTCTGGGATCACTGCCAAAAGAGAGGTACAGCCCCTCCTGCTGTCCCCTGTCCCTGTCCTCTGGGTCCTGCAGTGGGGAAAGGCACCAGCCATTCACTCGACAAATATTTTTGTGGACCTACTATGTGCCCGGCACTGCTTTGTCCAAATGAATCCCTCCACCCCTCCCTCCCTTCCTCCATCCACCCCTCCATCAACCCATCCACCCTTCATGGGTGATCTCAGATACTGTGTCCAACTTGAGAATCCTACAGTGTCAGCATCAAGCACCTACTGTGTGTATGTGTGTGTGTGTGTGTGTGTGTGTGTGTGTGTGTACACTGCATTTCAAAAGTTATCAACAGAATATGGAACCCCGTTCTTGCCTTCAAAGAAAAGTTGGTACAAATGTATGGAAAGTTCAACACTGCTGCATCGTCTATCAAGAGGTGTGTGCGAGTAACCGCTGCGTGAGTGACAAGCGACAGGAGTTAGAGGCAAAGGGTCCTACCTGGAGGAGAGGTGGGGGCTGAGCTCTGGAGGCTGAGCAGGACTTGTATCAAAGGGGATAGCGCAGGCTGGCGCCTGGCTGGAGTCAGGAAGTGTCCAGCGCATGAAGAGGCCAGTTGGTTGGCTGAAAGGTTGCTTTCCTGTCGTGGATTTGGGAATGTCCTCAGGTCAGGATTCTCAGACTGGACCCTGACCTTCAGACGGTCTAAAATTAAGCTCTTACCAATTAACTTTCCCACTGCTAACACCTAGTTACGGAAACATAGTCTGGCTTCTTTTCAAAGGCCCTCTAGCACAATTAGAGGAATTTACGACCTCTCTGTTGGTTTATTTTCCCCTGTATCCCCAGCACCCCTAGGAAGATGCCCAACCTGGGCTTGTCTAACGAGAGGGAGGGGCGTGAATTCAAAGTAAAGTTCATGGTCAAGTACTCTCTCTTCAGGTGTTCTAATGCGCACAAGGCAATTACATTCTGTTGTGCAGTTATTAAATGTGGGGGAAACAAATATAATAAAACGTAGACATTTGTAGAGAGGTGAAGAATAAAATGAAAGTGGAGGATGAAAACAAAACCGATAACCACAGGTTTCCCGGAGCCTGCCTGAAGAGACGTTATATAAGAACTGAGAGTAAATGTGTGCGGAGAAAATGACATCCGGCCTGGGATGGAGGCGGGGAGGCACCAAAGAGGACAGGGAACGCGGCCCTTCCCAGAGCAGCCCGCCCGCGTTAGGTGCGCAGCCGCGTGCAGCAGCCAGGAGCCTGGGCTTGGGGGTCTGAGCGGTGCGGGGGCTGCCGGACCTAAGCGTTGGATAAAAATCGGCTCCTGGAAGGAGCTTTTTTTTTACTGTGCACTAATCCTTATAGGAATCGGAAGTGGTATGTAGAAAACCTTCCTTACATGGAATAGAAGACCCTGCTCGTGACAGATTAGATATCCATGGAAAAGAAGGAAATGTGAGGACCCCTAGAAAGAGGTTCTAAAATATACATAGGAAGGTTCCTTCATATAAATGCGTAGATGCCCAATGCACAGGTCTAATGAAAGCAATAGATAGAAGTCTTAAGTCTTCAAACTAGATCTGAAATAAAACCTATCAAAACCAAGGGGTTTGGGGAAATTTGGGGGTGGAAAAGGAGAGGGAGCTGAGGAGGGAGGCAGCCCATTGTGTTCGTGGAGCTGCATTATTAATCTAAGCCAGAAGGGGGCAGTAGTGCTACAATGGAAGAGCAAACGACTACATAATTCTTGACCCTTTGCAGACACCGTACCCAGTCTCCTCCGGGGGAGGGTTTAACTGCCCGGAAACGGAAGTTTCGTTCTTTCTCATCCTCTTTTTCTTCTTGCCGTTTGCTGTGAGTGCTTCTCGGGAGGTGTGCGGGGGGTAGGAGGGGTAATCCAAGGTAATCCACTGCCCGGTGAAGTTTGCGGACCCTCATCCTGGATCAGGGGTGCGGGGGAGGAGGATGGAGTGCGATGGGGCCGGCATTTCGGAAGGGGCGGGGAGGGGAAGCGGTGGCCTCCACTGGCCCCCGCGCCCTGTTGACGCTAAGGTTTGTCTTCCCCGCAGGCGCCGGCCGCGCGTCCTCCGCGCCTCGTAGCCATGGTGAGTGCGGCCCCTGCCTGGGACCTTCCCGGGGAGGCGCGGGGCTGGTAGACTTGCCCCTCGGCGGGAAAAAACCCGTCTCTGTGATTCATTCCCCGTTTTCTTTTGTATTGCAGCCTCGCAAAATTGAAGAAATCAAGGACTTCCTGCTCACAGCCAGGCGCAAGGACGCCAAATGTAAGTAAGCGCCCTGGCGTGCAAGAGGAGTAAAGGGGAACGACCCGTTCGCGTGGAGCAGGCCCGACGCCGGTTCTGCGCCTGCAGCGGCAGGCGGGAGACGGGAGGCCGTGCAAGCAGCGGCCTGGCTGCTGGAGAGCAGGGATGTTGTCATGGTTCCCATGAGAAACACTTGGTTGGCCACTGTCTTGTCTTCCTTAGCTAACTGTGACTATCTTAAAAAAAAAAACCCACCCGGGTTCGTTTTGGTTTCATTGTGGTTGTGATTTGGCGCCTGGACAGAAAGAAGCCCTAACTGGGTGCAAGTCTGGAAACGCGTGAGTCCCACGTACCCCGGTTAGTGCCGTGTGCTCGGTCTCCGTTGTGTGCGGGCCCCTGGTGCCCGCGCATGCTCCGTTTTCACGCCAAATGTGGGAGAGCGTTCCGGGTTCCCTGTATTGTAGCGGAAGGAGGCTGGAGGGCTTGTGCTTAACGCACGATCGAGCCGGAGTTCGTACGCTGTGTGACGGAGCCTGACCGTCTTTCCTCTGCTACATCAGTTACTCCTTAGGGCTGTCCCTTGCCCCCTCGCAGGTTTGTCCTTCGGGGGACGCCGTGTGGGCTGGGTCACTGGCCATCGCAAATGCTGTGTCGGCGATAGCATGGTCCCTAAGGAGAGCCTTTTAGGGGGTTCACGAGGACAGGGAGGGTCACGTTTGTGTCTCTGTCACCTGAAGCGGGCCGCTGCCTTTGATCCTCGGGTACAGTGTGAAATGGAGACCACCTTTGGGAACAGGTAGCATTTGGTGAAAGTGTCTGCCCTCCGGGATGGTTGTGGGGACCGCAGCTGACAGTGTGCTGTCACGCTATAAAGAGATGGTTGTGTCAGTTTGGGTTCAGACCGGGGAATGTGGGGTTGCTGCCTGGTTCAGGCCGCAGCTCTGTCAGCAGGTAACTGTCAGGTTACCCCAGCCCACCGCTTCCTCCTGTTGGAGGGGTGGTGCTAGGATCTGTCTCCTGGGGCTGGCGTGAGGGTCGCAGCAGGTGATCCATTACAGACCTTAGTGCTTTAAAGAGACGACCCTGAATCCACCCAGTTCATTTGCATTTTAATTCTGTTTGGGAGGCTGATTTGAGACTGCGTGTCCCTATGAGGGTGGGGGTCCTGGTCCCCTGGACATAATAGTGTTTGGTAAGCATTAATATTTTTAATTCTAAAATACACATAACATAAAATTTACCATTTTTAAGTGTACAGTTCACTGGTAGTAAGTATTTTCACATCGCATCCTCAGAACTCAATTTTGCAAAACTGAAACTCTGCCCATTAAACAATAACTCCCCATGTTCTCCAACCCCTGGCAGCCACCCTTGTACCTCTGACGACCCTAGGAACCTCGTAAGTGAAATAAGTATTTTCTAATTGGTTGGCTTCATTTAGCATAATGTCTTCTAGGTTCCCATGTGTCAGAATTTCCTTTTCAAGGCTGAATCCATTGTGTGGAGGGAGAGACCACATTTGGTTGATCCTTTCGTCTGCTGATGGACATTTGAGTAACCTCTCACCCTTCGGCCATTGCAAATGTTGCTGTGAACATTGGTGTACACACGTTTTCTTTCCTGCTTTCAGTTCTTGGGGTACATTGCATACCTGTAAGTGAAATTAATCATCATGTGATAATCTGTGAGATCCATATACTTGGGAGTGTCCAGTTCGGCTTATAGAGTGTAACAGCTGCTGGGGACAGTGCAGCGTGCGCAGCTTCAGGGGGGATGTTAAGAGAGCAAAATAGGTTGGTTTGAATGGATATCCAGGGTCTGGATTCATTGAAACACCAGCCGGCGCAGCCAGTGCTGCTGCTTCCTGCTTCGTGCCTGTCCCTTTAACCGTTACTGGCAGAAATGGGTTGTGGGCCGTGAGTACAAGTTAACCTTGTGCTGCTGCTGTGGACGCCAAGCGCTTCTGTGTCTGGTCAGGTACCTGTGCTGGGGCACTGGTGCCCCAGTTCTGTCCTTAGCCACCCGACTCAACTGGCAAGTCCCTGCTTTAATAATTACAAGCTGTTTTTAAAGAGGCGGGAATGCGGGGTTTGACGGGTGCGTGAAATGACTGGCTACGGAGAAGCACGTGACCTCCAGCAGCCAGCGTGGCTGCCAGCCTGCAGAAATGCACTAGTGCCCATAACCAGACTTGCAGAATTTCACACCCCGCACTGCTGGCTTTGAGGCACACTTGGGGCTCTTTGTCTGCGCTGTGGTCCTGAGATAGACTTTGGCAGCAACAAAGAGCTCCCTAAAATGTATTCCATATAAGTTTTAGGAAAAGCTTCAGTGTGGACTCGCTGTGCTTCACCGTTGTCCCGGCGTGTCTCATACGCAGAGGACTGATTTCTAGAAAAGAGTGATCCCAGCAGATACCCCATCTCCTTACTTCATGAACTACTTCCATTCCTTTAAAATAATGAAATAGATACAGATCGGATGTGTTCAGTGTACCATACCTATGTTTTAAATACAAACCAATTAAGAGTAAGCTGCAGGCTCTCGAGTGTTGATATAAAGGAAGTGTGGGTTTCTGACACTGTTTATAAATATTGAGATCATAAAGGGAATCTTGGGTTCTGTTTTGAGGAAGAGTACAGGGGGAGACGCGCAGCTGTCAGTGGCTGCAGTCAGCAGTGCCACTTTCTACATCAGTACAGAGCAGGTGAGCTGTGTGACATCGTTTCTGGTACAATTCAATTACTGGTTCCGAGGGCCGGCCGAGTGGCTCAGTTGGTTAAGAGCTCGCTCAAGAGTTTGAGCGCTGAGCAACAGCGGTTCGAGTCCGGCCCGAGCTGAGCAGCTGCTGAGCTGCCAACAGGTGGAAGGATGACTCAGCTAAAAAAAATAATAAAAATAAAAAATAATAATAAATTACTGGTTCTGGTCTCTTTGGTAGCTGTCAAGATCAAGAAAAATAAGGATAATGTGAAGTTTAAAGTTCGATGCAGCAGATACCTTTACACTTTGGTCATCACAGACAAAGAGAAGGCAGAGAAACTGAAGCAGTCGCTGCCCCCAGGTGAGTGAACCTGAAATCGGGGGGTGGGGGGGGGGACCGGACCAAGAATGTACAAGGTGCATGTGTGACCGTCTTGTTTCTTGAGTTGTCCCCAGAGTGAGGAAATTCCATTTTGTGGTCCGAGTATATGCTCTTGCTGTTGGTAATGGAAGCAGCATGTTCTCAGAGGTCCGAGCCCACGGGAGAAACTGGCTCCCTGGCCTAAGGGACATTTGTGTCGCTTCCTTCCATGCTTTTCTAATGCAGAATAGTGACAGGTAGCACTCTATGTATCATTTCATCCTCGCCAGGCTGGTACTGGTTTTGATGATCCTCATTTTTACAGGGTGGAAAACTGATTAAATACAATAGGCCATGAGCATAGGAAGGGAGGACTGGGGGCTGGAGACAGCTGTCCACAGGGCACAAAGCGGAAGGCCACCTCTTCCCAACTGTGGCTTTGGGAGACACTAATTGGGGTCTCTTTACAAAGACTGAAGGGGAATTTTTTTTTTTAGTCAAACATTAACTTAATATTTGAAGCAAAACCTCCCTGGTGGGCTTAAATTCTGGGTTTTGTGAGTCCTCTTCCGCTTAAGTACAAAATCCAGACAAGCAACAGTACCTCAAAATGTATCTTCTGGGTGACACTTTTTTATCTCTCTTCCTTTAGGTTTGGCAGTGAAGGAGCTGAAATGAACCAGACGTGCTGATCTGAACTGGATTAAAATTTTAAAAATTCTTCAAGTGTCTTGTCTTTGAGGACCAGCGGGAATCGAAATGTTGCTTAGTGGTGGCTCCTGTAGGAGTGGGATGGGGGCCCTGGTTGCAGTCTCCTTGCTTCCCTTACCTTGGACTGCGGACTGGAAAGCCGTCCTTTTTTTAGGCTGTTAGAAGAGCCAGATACTCGTGGAAGTGAGCCAGCATGCGCTCGGGAGATTTCAGTCACTTAGGTAAAATGAACTCCCTGATAATGAAAATGATCGTTTAAAGGAGTTGATTAGCCTTCTTGGCAGTGACTGCAAGCCAAGCCAGCCCCCCTTGGAATGTAGCAGGTGCTCACGTCCCCCTGTTGAGGTATTCCTTGATGCAGAAGTAGGCGTAAGGGTTTGTTTGGTTTTTATTTTAGATTTTATTGGGGGAGGGGACCAGCCAAGTTGTGGATCTTCAATCTTAGTTGTGGAGGGCGCCAGTCGCCATCTGGCTGCCCGTCGGCAGCTCGTGGCCTCTAAGCTCAAGGTGCTGCGTTTAATCTTAGTTGTAGGTGGACTTAGCCACCATCCCATGCGGGAGTCGAAGCAGCAGCCTTGTTAAGAGCGCACATTCTACCCACAAGCCATCCGGGCGGCACCTCAGCCCAAGGTACCGAGTTCAGTCTCAGTTGCGGTTGGGCATAGCCCACCATCGAACAGGAAATCTTGTTAAACCAGCTGAGCTGGTGGCAGCTCAGCTCAAGCACAGCGTCACTGGCCCATGTGGGAATCGAACCGGCAGCCCTGTTGCTCAGAGCGCGCATTAAGCCAACTCGGCCGACTCAAGGGTTTTTTAATACTAAGACACTTGCGTGTTTCCTAGATATAGGGGGTTCAGGAACAGTAAGGGGTGCAGTGAGATTAATGCAGGTGAAAGGAGAATTTAAGGCAGAGCTCAGAAAAGGAACCTTAAAAGCTGAGAACATGAGTAGATATAAGCCTAGCAAAGTGGGCCAAGCGTTCCCAGGAAGAGGGAACATCCTGAAACAGGAAAGGAGACGTTGGACCTGAAAGACCGGCTATAAAATCCAGTTGAGTGATTGGTCAGGGCTGGGGTAGGAGGCGGTTGATCATGGCATCAGGTCCTGATGTCAGTCATGGCGTCTTTCTGTCTGGCTCTGAGGGCATGTGGCCGGTAGGCTCCTGCCTTCATGGGTCTGGAACTGAATCAGCTGGGGTCAAGATGTTATCTTTAGTTTGATCACTTCATAAGGTACATAAATGTCCAATCGCTATGTTGTCCCCCCCAAAACTAATAATTAGGATGTGAATGTAATAAAATAATAGAAAAAGAATTATACAAGGCACTTAATAGATATTTATAAAACAAATGAGGGGATGTGACCTCAGATCTATGGGAAACAAGTATACTTTGCAGTCACTTTTGGGGTGAACACCATCAAATAAGCTGAAAGGAAGTAAAAAGAGCAAGATGAAAGGAACTGAGTTGTCAGAAAATCTCAAAAACTTTACTTTTTGACAATGTTTGGGGTAATTTGTTTTATAGTCAATCATTTGACACTTATCTAGATCATACATATCCATCTCTGTGTTACTCAAAAAAAATAAAATCCGATTGACATTTGAAGGGACGCACTGGAGTCTCAAGGCAGGTGGGATGGAGACAGTTCCTTGGGGTGCCTGTGTGGATAGGACTGCTACTCAAAGGGCCAGAAAGGCCCAAGTCCCAGTATGAGTGGCAGTTTAGGTCCCAGCCAGGCCTGACTCCTCGGGGATAAAATCCTGGTTCTACCACTCGCTAACCTGCGGGATCTTGAGAAATGGCCTCAGCTCTGCGTACCAGCTACCAGTCCAGGGGGCCACTCCAAGCACTTGTGCCCACTGCATCTTGGTGTGGGAATCACCGAGGAAAACAGTGCAGCACAGACGGACGGTACTTGGGTCAAGATCCATGGCCAGCAGCAGGCTCCCTGCTCAGTGGCAGGGCAGCTCCCCTCAGTAGACAGGCCCTGCACTGTCCAGATAGTGGGCTTGGCCCGGTGGTATATAATTGACATGCTTTAAACAGACAATGCTCGTCGAGGCTGAAACGGATCCTCCCGCCTGTGGCAAGGCTGGCGCAGGCTGTGGGGGCTCCTAGGCCCTTGGCAAGTAAGTGTCCCAGGCCCAAGGCCCATTTTGTGGCTGAGTGGGGGTTGCCTCAGTTCCCATATGGTTATGGAAAACAACCATATTAATACGTGGTTTATTGTAAGGGTTAAATGAGTTAATTTTTAAAGGTTTAGAAGGAAGGGCTCGGCCTTTGGCCGATTTCGAGATGGAGATGGAGTCATGTCAGGACCGACCACAAGGTGGCGACATAGTACAACAAATGAGCAGTCGACCAAGAGCATCTGGAAATGGTTTACAGGCTAAAATCCAAGCTAAGTGCCTGAAACCATTCGTTGACTTTTTTTGTTCTATAAGAATTTTCAGGGTGAAGGTAGTTTTAGAATCTGGTCAGGAGAGATGGGTTGCTATTTTTTTCCTCCGGGAGAGGCTCTTTAGTGACTGCTGACAGACCCAGATGGGACACCTTCGGTCTTCACCATTCTCAATGCTCGATTCCCAGGAGGTGGGAGGGTTTACTGCTTGGGCCTCCTTTGTCCCTGCACATTGTCCAGAGACTAGCCCCAGCTCCTAGGAGACAAGCCCTCCGTGTCTAGAGAAGGCATCCTTTCATGCCAAGGTTGTCAGCTCTGGCTTGTGCCTTGGAGTCATTTGGGGCACTTGTTTAAAAGTGGCCATGGCAGCCAAGTCTGGTCCTCTGCTTTGGTGAGGCAGGCCAGCTCGTCAGCTTGGGCGAGTTTGTTGCAGCTGCGCCAGGTGAGTGGCGAGGTATGGGGCCACAACTGTTGGTTTGGAAAGGACGGGTGCTTTTCTCCCATCAGCACCCTAACGAGTCCCTGGGAGGTATCCTGTTCTGGTCAGCCTCCGCTCCACTAGCTCACTGTCTAGGTCAGCAGGCCTCTGGAGAAGCAGCTAGAACGCCTGGGTGCAGACCGGCCAAGCAGGTTTGAGTATTCCAAGCTGCACCCTGGTGACTGCAGTGTTGCCCTGAGGGTGAGCTTTTGCAGTTGGCGTCTTCCGTCTTCAAGTATGTGTGCAGTCTTCCCCCTTCCCCCACCCACTCCCTCTCTGGGACCCAGCCCCAGCTCTGGCAGGGCTCCCCCGTACCACTTTCACGGTCAATACTGCAGGCGGTCAATACTGCAGGCGAGGACTTCCTACCGCTCCCCAGGAGGTGGACCCCTCCCATGAGGGGTCTCTGGCATCTTGTCCTCCCTTTCCTCCTAAGACACTGACAGTTCACAGTTCTAACTCTAATCTTCCTAGAGGAATGCCACGTCCTCATAACTTCCCAGTCCTGTGGGAGGCCTTGTGGCAAGAACGGGCAGCTGTCACCTTCTGTGGTGTTGACATGGAGAAGGAAGGGGGAGAAGGCTGTGCCTATCACGGAGGTTCCGGGGAGCATGGGCTGCGTGGTCGTGCCTGTTAGCGTCCACTGAGGGCCCCGCAAAATTGCTTCAAGTCCGTTTTCCTCTGCAACCAGCAGTGGCCGCTTCAAAGACCAAACCCTAACAGCGCCTATGGGGCCATGTGTGATCTGGCCCTTGCCTACCTTGCAGCCTCTTTCTTCTTTAAAAAATGAAGGTATTTATTTTAAAGTAAGGCTTATGAGGTGAAATTCACCCTTTTTGGTGTACAGTTCTATGAATTTTGACAAAGATTTATAGTTGAGTAACCACCACTGCAGCCGAGAGAGTGTATTTCCATCATGCCAAAATGTCCTCTTGCACCCCAGCCCCTGGCAGCCAGTGGCTGATCTGTTTTCTGTCTCTGCTGTGTTCCAATCTCTCCTTGTCGTTCTCCTCACTCGGGTTTGCACTTGCTTGATTCCCCCTTTCACCCCCTGCCCTCCATGATCCCCAACCTCATAGTTACTGTTCCTCTGCTCAGAATCCTCCCCAGGACAGCCCAAGTTATCCCCCGGTCATCCTCAGTTCTCACCTCACATGTCATTCTTCAGGAAACATCGCTGGGCACACCCCCATCTCTGACCCCCAGAATCCATCCCCCCTTTTACATAGCAACACTGGACCCTTAAAAACAGTGAACAGGGTTTGTAGTTAATCACTGTGGGATTAAAGGCTGCCTTCCTCACCTTTTATACTCTAGACACCACACAGATAGGAACCTGTATGTTTTATTCATCACTGTATCCCCCCTAGAACAAAGAAGGTGCTCGATCAAAATTTCTTGAATGAAAGAAAACCTCTATGAGAGAACAGTGGCCTCCCTCCAGCCTTCTGTGCCCCGGCTGAGGGCCTCAGGTTTGGGCATGCGCCAATGAGATGGCCACAGTAAGGCTCAGGAAACTATGACCGGGACTGTGCAGACCAGGAAGAGAGGCCCAGAGCACAGGACAAGACTCCCTCTCTAGGCCCCTTGGTCTGACAGGGCCCAGGGCCGCTGTGGCCCCATTACACGTTTTAGTAGGCCTTTTTAGGACTCCTACATCCACCCAATTCCTGAAGCCAGGAACCTGGGAGTCCCTCCCGGATCTCCTGTGTCACTGGTGTCCCTGCCCCCTCACCCCGCCCCCCCACCCCCTGCCCTGTGGCTACCACCCAGCGCTGCAGTCTCCAACCCAAGCCTGATCCCGTCACAACCCCTTAACTCCTCCACTCCCACCGCCCCAACCCCAGGCAGCCCTTTACGGCCCTCAACCTTCCCCCTGCCTGCCCACCCCACGCCCTCCGGTCACACCACGCTATCTGCAGCCGCAGAACGGCGTTCCTCTTATGCCCGAGGCCTCTGCAGGCGCTCAAAGGACTCAGGGAAAGCGCCTGCGATTTGCCGCTGCCCTGCCCGGACCATGTCCTGTCCGCTGAGCCTGCTGTGCTTTTCCTTTTCGCCAAAACACCCCTAACGTCGCTCAGTTTACGTCCTTGTGCGTGGACAGTGCCATATCCTCTGGGCAATGGTTTCCGTCTGCTTTTGTTCACTGATAGAACAGTGGCTGGCACACAGTAGGTGCTCAAAAATTATAATAGTATATTGCTGGCGGCTCTTGCGCCCCTTCCCGGCGCTCCGAGGGTCCTCATCCCCTCCTCTCCGGATAGATAGCTCAAGGGGCCTCTCCTCCAGGAGGGCCGCCCCCCGCCCCCCG